>NW_028261391.1:67528078-67640578 GCF_051295495.1 Thamnophis sirtalis
TAAACTTGCAATAGGAATAAGGATCCCAGTGGTGGGTTTCAAAAATTGTTCCAACCTACTCTGTGGGTGTGGCCTCCTTTGTGGGAGTGGCTTGCTGCCCATGTGACTGGATGGGAGTGGCTTGCCGCCCATGTGACCGGATATGAAGATGCCGACGACGCTTGTCAGAACCACCTTAAATTACCTGACACACAGCACTGGCATGCATAAGAATAGGATGTAAACTTGTTTTTTAAAAGGCATCTTTGGTTTGCGTTAAAACAACTTCAACACACGCAATGTTCTGATTGCACCACAAACACAGTAGTCATCCTTACCTTTCACAGAGGCACTGAGTTTTATAAATATGAGCATGATAGTGTAGAATAATCATATCCAAGGACCAGTGGTGGCTTTCAAAAAATGTTGGAACCTCTTCTGTAGGTGTGGCCTGCTTTCCGGGTCCACTGGTGGAACCTCTTCTAACTGGTTCGGTAGATTTGACGAACCGGTTCTACCGAATAGGTGCAAACTGGTAGGAACCCACCTCTGATTCTTACGGAATCAACTTTGAATAATGGATGCTGTTAACTTAAAATATGCAAAGGTGACTGCATTTGCCTTCAATGATGAAACAGCATTCTCTGTACATTCTGCATTCTGTGCATAAATGGATCACATTTATTCTGAAATAATATTTTCTAGGTTTTTCAAAATTGCTACAGAAAGTGTTCTGATTAGGCCCAGATTTCCGGGTCCACTGGTGGAACCTCTTCTAACCAGTTCGGTAGATTTGACGAACCGGTTCTACCAAATAGGTGCGAACTGGTAGGAACCCACCTCTGAAAGATCCTCTTGCAAATCATTAGATGAGTTCTTGACATATTGCTCTGGCTATGTAATGGAATGCATGGATGACCTTGGGGAATGAGGGGAAGATATGCTGCCTAGGAAACAGACAAAGAAGAGAGAGAGGAGCCGCCAGGGGCTTAACAGTCAAGGGAAGAAGCTTAGGAAAGACCCGCCCTAATGAATCAAGCAGAGGCGGGAAGTTTGTAATTTCAGATATGCAAGATTCTATTAATGTAGCCTTATAATAAAGTAGAATTAGTTCAACTTGCTACGTTTCCTGTCTGATATACCAGAGAAGAGCTGACAAGCTAAAATCCTGGATGTCAATGTTCCGACTGATGCCCTAATTAAATCATGATCCTCAAGCCAAGCTTCAAGAGAAAGTTATTTATTAGGAGCTTCATGTTGGCATGAACCAAGTGAAGCCAACTCTGACCTCACTTAATTTGTGCCTTGGCTCTGACCCTTTTTCCCCCCTCTCCCCCAAGATGTGTCATCAGTCACATTCCCCAAACAAGCAATTTCACAGAAGTCACTTCCTCTGGCCATTGTGGGACTCCATGGAGATGACCTTGACGATGCCACTGGAATGTGCTTTGTTTTGACTGAAATGCAAATTCCTCGATGCAGTTGTGAGGCTCGGTTCCCCCATCTTCCTGCCTATGGCAACTTGAGAGCAGGTCAGGAATGCTTCACTAGTTGACACCAAAGACATGAATTTCCACATTTGATAATGTGAAAACCCAAGACTCAAGTTATCTATCTATCTATCTATCTATCTATCTATCTATCTATCTATCTATCTATCTATCTATCTATCTATCTATCTATCTATCTATCTATCTATCTATCTATCTACCTACCTACCTACCTACCTACCTACCTACCTACCTACCTACCTACCTACCTAGCTATCTATCTATCATCCAACCAACTATCCACCCATCCATCTTGGTTATAATAGTGTAAAAAAATCAAAACTCAAATTATCCAAAACAGAGTACATAGCTACCACTGACACGCATAAAAGAAACTTCAGGATTTTTAGCCCTAGGGCCTCAATGTCTGTCAGCCTTCCTATGGAACTTAGTTAATGCACAGGTCAGTCACCCATTCTTCAATATTCTTTGTATTGAATTCTAACGCAGCTTTCTCCAACTTGTCTATGTGATTAGGTGCAATGGGTGTCAAAGTACAACACATCTGGAATGCATAATCTTTGGGGCAGCTGCTGCAGCTTCTTAGAAGGAAGAGGAAGAAACCTCCTTAGATTGATTAACCTAAACATTATAATACAAAAATGGCCAGGTACAAAAGATTATAGCTACTTTTCTGAATTGTACTTTGCGATATTTCTTATTATATAATTAGTGGTATAAACCTCCATGAGTCTTCTCCTCTGCCTCTCTATTATCTTTTACAAGGATATGCCACATGCAAGCAGTTATCTATGCAGGTAATCTATGAAAAACTTATAGAGAGGAAAATTAAAAGAACTTCCCCCTTCCTGATAACAATTATACCTCCAACTGAGATCCCATCAAAGAAAATCATATTTCATGAATTCTTGAGCCCTGGTTTCAATGCAGGGTTGCTTCAAGTAGATGAGCACCCAATCTACTACTACTACTACTAATGGTTATTATTCGTAGCGTAAAGCCAGCCTTTGCAAATGAAGCAACAATATTGGCAATATTTCAGATTAATATGGCAATAATTTGCAACAATTAAACTTCATGCTAATGGATCATTTAGGTAGCAGCTAGGTCTACTTTGAAGGGAAATTGAAAAATGCTTTGGGAAACATTTCAAATAAATCCTAAAAAAATAATAATCCAGTAGCATTCTTATTGACGATTTAACAAAGTGAAACAGCACTGTTGACATTCTGTCAACATTCTATGTAACATACACATTGGTCGTTTATCTCAATCCTTAGGAGTTATCAAATGTGGTTAGGATTTTAAAATCAACCTCCATAAAAGCACACATATATAGATAGACACGTGACCCGTCAAAACCGCGGAGGACAAAATCGCGCTCGACGAAAGTGCGCATGTGACGTCATCACAGTGTGACGAAAAAAATTAAAAATTGAAATAAAATTAAAATTAAAGCAAGCCGATTCACATAAAGGTAAGGGTTAGGTTTAGGTTTAGGGTTAGGGTTAGTTTAAGGGTTAGGGTTAGGTTTAGAGCGTTAGGGTTACGTTTAGCGTTAGGTTAAGGGTTAGCGTTAGGTTTAGCATTACGTTAACGGTTAGGTTTAGGGTTAGATTTAGGGTTAGGTTAAGGGTTAGGTTTAGGGTTAGGTTTAGGGTTAGGTTTGGGGGGGTTAGGGTAAGGTTTTCGCTTTATTTTTACATTTTTCGATCACACTGCGATGTTTTCGTCTCGCTGTGATGACATCAAATGCGCGCTTTCGTCGAGCGCGATTTTGTCCTCCGCGGTTTTGTGGTGGAACCGATAGACATGCATACACAAATAATTACTTTTTTTCATCATTGACAAGATCCATATCTGAGTTTGCATACAGATAATTGGACAACACAATAGCAGTTGGTCAACCATTCAACTTATTACCAGTATTCTTTATCTAGAAATCAAGACAAAATCATCTTTGAATCTAAATCTGCATACCCAATACTATATTTTAGTGATCTTTGATTCAGCAAAATTCTTAGTTCAGATAAATCAATATAGTTCCATTAACTTTCATGGAGGCATACCATTTTACATCAATTAATACACTAATTTTAATGTGCATTCTATAGGATTTCTAAGAAAACAGTCTTCTAATATACTCCCATTTGCATTGTAGATTGATTCGGATGCTATATGTGTACTTAATAATGGTGGAAATTCTGCCATCTTTTCCTGTAAAATAATGTACAGTTTGCAAACAGTGTGTTCCTAAACATGCAACCATATTGAATGTATATGAATCTGAGGAACCTATGTGCACTATGATTAGCTATGTCACTGAATTATTGCTACCCACTTTAGTTTGAGGGGAAAATGGACGTATGAGTGGAATGTTTTGGAGCTAAAACAAGGCTGAAGCAAAACTGAAAATTCACAAGAAGTATATTAAGCAACAGATGGGATTAGCAAAAACAAGTACATGTTCAATACAGTGAGGCAAGAAAAGTACAGAGGCCATCAAAATATCAATAAAACTGTGAGTCTTGACTGGAATGTCATAAAGACAAGATATTATGTTAGAGTTTTCAAGGAAAAGAGATAAAGCAGTAACAAAGAGGGGAATCCCACACCAAAAATAGGCTTTTCATAACACCAGAGAATAAAACTGTGATTATCAAAGCTAGCAAGATATTATGCAAAGCCTACTGAAACAAAAGCTATCAATGAATAGATTGATCAGTTCAGTGGTGGGTTTCAAAAACTGTTCGAACCTACTCTGTAGGTGTGGCCTCCTTTGTGGGAGTGGCTTGCTGCCCATGTGACCGGATGGGTGTGGCTTGCCGCCCATGTGACCGGATATGAAGATGCCGCCGACACTTGTCAGAACCACCTTAAATTACCTCACACACACCACTATACTTACAGGGACACGGTGGCTCAGTGGTTAACACAATGAGCTTGTCGATCAGAAAGGTCAGCAGTTTGGCAGTTTGAATCTCCCGCATAAGGGAGTGAGCTCCAGTTGCTTGTACCAGCTTTTTCCCACCTAGCAGTTCGAAAGCACATAAAAACGCAAGTAGAAAAATAGGGACCAACTTTGGTGGAAAGGTAACAGTGTTCCGTGCGCTTTTGGCGTTGAGTCATGCCGGCCACATGACCACAGAAACATCTTTGGACAGCTCTGGCTCTTTGGCTTTGAAACGGAGATGAGCACTGCCCCCTAGAGTCGGGAACGACTAGCACATATGTGCAAGGGGAACCTTTACATTATACGTGCAGCCTTGTTGACTTGGTGCCAATCTGAATCCACAGGTTCTGCCTGTTCTGTGACTTCCCAATGTGTCTATGTGTTTCTCATTGTGACAATGAAATATTCTGGGATTCCTACTTTTGTGAGGAAGTAGACATCTGAAGTTGTAGGTTAGTCTTTCCTGGATAGAATTGACAGAATTTGTCAAGGACTGAATTTGTGTTTGAATCTGCCAGTACGTATGTGTCATGGAAGGCTATTAGATTAAAAAAAAGAGGTACAGGAGTACTGTTAAAAGGAAGACTCGATTGTAGATCAATGATATCAACTTTTACCTGGGAGCTAGAAGTAATAAGGGCTCTGTGTGTGCACCCGTGTGCGTGCATGTGTACCATAGCAATAAATCCAAACAGGCATTATTGCACTATAGACTTTGGTTATGAACATTGTGTTTTGTTTTCTGGAGAATGATTACAAGCATACCAACAGTTCAACTATTGAAACAGTAAGAAAAAAAAACAAGTGCATAGAGTGGATTTCTAGTCGAAGCTGATCTTCCCTAACTTTCTTTCGGAATTGCTTCCTGTCCACGGAGTCAGAATTTAGAGACAGCTGCCCTTTTCTTAAAATTGAGGGGAAACTTTGGAAGGAAAGGAGTTTAGAAAACACTGTTCTGACAAAGCCATGACAATGAACTGATGATAAATGATCTTCTCAATCTTCAGGCAATGCAAGATAAATACCAAATAGTTTGAAGTAGTTTGAAGTAGTTTAGCACGCTGACGGAGGGAAGGCTCATGCTTGTTTTTCGTTCCTCCAAGCAATAATAAAAACATACACTAGAATTATATAGAATGTCACACAGAAAGCTGAAGGCAACTGTGAGATTGCAACTGACCTTGGCTGGAGGTGTTTCCCAGAAGAAGTGACTCCTAGAAAATTAATTTGTGATAGCAAAGCGCTTTTAAAAAGTGCCACCTGTTTTAGCAGGACCTTAATACACTGTGACATAAAATCTGGGAACAAGAAAGGTTTTTTCGGGGGGGGGGGGAATGCCTTAGTCCTCCATTAGCTTTGGAATATCTATCTGCCATTTCAGATAGAGTTCCATCATCTGCTTGTGCATCAGTAATGGCCTGGATAATATTGCTATCCCAGTGATCATCTGAATCAGTGGTGGGTTTCAAAAACTGTTCGAACCTACTTGTGGGTGTGGCCTCCTTTGTGGGAGTGGCTTGACGCCCATGTGACCGGATGGGAGTGGCTTGCCGCCCATGTGACCAGATATGAAGACGCCGACGACACTTGTCAGAACCACCTTAAATTACCTCACACACAGCCCTGGCATGCATAAGAATAGGATGTCAACTTGTTTTTCAAAAGGCATCTTTGGTTTGCGTTAAAACAACTTCAACACACGCAACGTTCTGATTGCACCACAAACGCAGTAGTCATCCTTACCTTTCACAGAGGCACCAAGTTTTATAAATAGGAGCATGATAGTGTAGAATAATCATATCCAAGGACCAGTGGTGGCTTTCAAAGAAGTTTGGAGCCTCTTCTGTAGGTGTGGCCTGCTTTCCGAGTCCACTGGTGGAACCTCTTTTAAGCGGTTCGGTAGATTTGACGAACCGGTTCTACCGAATAGGTGCGAACTGGTAGGAACCCACCTCTGATCTGAATTGTTTGTGCTTCTGAGTCAGGACCAGTTTCTTTAGACCAGTGAAGACTTATTCATACTTACAATTCTATTCATTTTTATTACTGCTGCACATTTAAGACCATCATAGAATACTTTAAATAGACCCCACCTGAGGTGGAGTTCAACAGTTTGTTTCCTTCAATTATTTAACCTCAGTAATTTTAGAGGAGAGAATCTTTTTTTATTATTATTTTAGAGAGTTAGCTATTAAAAAGTCCTTTTAGCGCAGGTCTGCAAGAGAGCCTTGTTAATTTGACACTCATAAAAATGTAATGTTCCTTTACCTGAGGCTAACTTTTGGCAGGTCAGACACAACCCTTCATGGTAAGCGGAGAGAAAAAGAAAGAGCGAGAGAGGAAGCGAAAGAGGGGAAAATGGAGGGCCCGAGCCAAGACAGACACAAAGAATTCATTTGTTCAGTGTTCATTTCAAGAGCCAGAAGGCATTTCTTTCACCTTTGACTTTTCCCGGGCACCAATATGTAGTAATGATGCTGAGGGGAATGGCATTTGCAGGGCAGGAAGAAAAGAGAAATCTAGAGCCTTGTAAAATTGTGACAAGTAGCAGGCAGCTCCTTCCAGAGTCTTCTTTAAAACAAAACAAAAAAAGATAGACCTCAATGATTGAAACATTTGGGGAAGAATTCTTCTGACCACACTAATCTCAACTATATTCATAGCCGTTGACCTTTTTGAAGCTAAATGTCTTTACTTTTAGCACCTTCTTCTTCAGCATTTCTAATGGGCTGTCTACTTTCGCATGAAATCTTTGGGCTTTCCACAGACAATGCATTTGTATTCCTGGAGTAATGGATGAATCAGTGCAGGTGGGCAGTATACAAAGCAGAATTCTGAAATGAATTGAATTTGAATTGAATTGAATTTATTGCACTTATATGCCGCCCTTTTCCCCAAAGGGGACTCAGGGCGGCTCACAATCCAAGTCAGGGAGGGGATACAGATAAGGGATAAAAAAGACGAACAAAACAATACACAATTTAAAAGCACACAACAACCATACCATTTGAGGAGGGGGGGCAAAAGCTCTTTAGCCCCAGGCCTGTCGGAACAGCCAGGTTTTAAGGGCTTTGCAGAAGGCCTGGAGGGTGGTGAGGGTTCGAATCTCCACGGGGAGCTCATTCCAGAGGGTCGGAGCAACCACAGAGAAGACTCTCCTCCCGGTAGTCACCAGCCGGCATTGGCTGGCGGATGGAATTCGGAGGAGGCCTAATCTGTGGGATCTAATCGGTCTATTGGAGGTAATTGGCAGCAGGCGGTAGCAGGCGATATTAGATGAAAAGACTTTTTCTTATTATTCCAAGCCTTCCAGGATAGCTACCTGTTGTGGCCCGGCAGGAGCCGTTGGCGCTGCCACCAGACTCCGACAGTGAGGGGCCCAAGAGTCAGCCCTGGAGGATGTGGAGGACCCTGGACAGGGTTCCAACTCCAAGCAGGGTGCAGAGAGACTGGTTGGCCACCAGGTGGTGCCTGAGCCTTGGATCAGTGGGGAGGAGACAAGGGAGAGTGATCCAGAATCCAACTGTGAGTTGTTCCAGGATGCACGCCATCAAAGGGCTACTTGGCGTCAAGAACAACTACGTAATTACAGGAGGTAATTACACTCAGCTGATGGTCAATAAGCTCCTCTCCCAGACTATAAAAGAGACTGCTTGTGCCACGCCCTTCTTGCAGAAGTCAACGTTTGGGACTAAAGAGAAACGAACTTGGCAGGCTGAATTGCTGCCAGAGTTTGTTTGCATTGCTGCCAAGGTTTCTCGGACTTGCTGCCAAAGTCCTTATGTGTTTGTTTATTTGACTTTCAGCTACCGAGAATCTGGACTTGCTATTAAAAAACATTCTCATTTATGCTTGTCTCAGCTTTCGCTACTGGACGGAGGACGGAGTCAGAACAGCCACCTATAACAAAGGGTAGTTGCTGAGGAAATAGGAAGTATATAAGAAATTTTTGAAACTTAAAAGCTCAGAAGATTAGGTGTATGCAAGGATGATGCTTGCTATGAAGCACTTATCATCATTCAGCTGCACAATATAGATTGTGCACATGTCCTATACCCAGAGGTGGGTTCCTACCAGTTCGCACCTATTCAGTAGAACCGGTTCGTCAAATCTACCGAACCAGTTAGAAGAAGTTCCACCAGTAGAAAAATTTTGGAACCTCTTCTAAGTTTGGAACCTCTTCTGGAACCTCAAAGGAAAGCCAACCACACCTACAGAAGAGATTCCAAAAATTTTTGAAACCCACCACTGGTCCTTGGATATGATTATTCTACACTATCATGCTCATATTTATAAAACTCAGTGCCTCTGTGAAAGGTAAGGATGACTACTGCGTTTGTGGTGCAATCAGAACATTGCGTGTGTTGAAGTTGTTTTAACGCAAACCAAAGACCCCTTTTAAAAAACAAATTTACATCCTATTCTTATGCATGCCAGTGCTGTGTGTGAGGTAATTTAAGGTGGTTCTGACAAGCGTCGTCGGCATCTTCATATCCGGTCACATGGGCAGCAAGTCACTCCCATCTGGTCACATGGGTGGCAAGCCACCCCCACAAAGGAGGCCACACTCACAGAGTAGGTTCGAACAATTTTTGAAACCCACCACTGCCTATACCCATGATGGTGAACCTATGGCATGCGTGCCAGAGGTGGCACATAGAGCCCTCTCTGTGGCATGTGCCCCATTGCCAGATGCTCTTCTGGTTTATGGCATGCACATGGGCACTGCCCAGTTGGTCTTCATGCATGCCGGAGTGCCGGAAACAAACCTGAAGACCAGCTGATCAGTGCACATGCCGGAAGCATGCGCACCAACCAGCTAGTCTTTGGGTTTCTGGTGCTCCGATGTGTGCCCATGGGCGTGTTGGGCACTCGATGCCAAAAAGGTTTACCATCACTGTCCTATAAAGAGTTTGATGCTGTACGTTTGTTTTAAAGTGCATTTTATTCTGAATAGGCTGGTTTGAGATGCAGCCTAGATTTGTGATTGTTCTCACCTGCTAACCCAGAGGAGAAATGTATGTAATCTACCAACACTCTCTCATTCTCAATAAAACTAGTTAAAGGAAACCTGGGTTGAGAAAAGACGCAGCTATTTTGAGTGTTATTTCACAGGAAGAGTCAGAAATGGCAGGCATTGATCTTGCTAATCAGCGTGGGTTTCCTCTCAGAATCTCACATTATAAATCTCAATCTCTAAAATGTCTTCACTTCCATTCTGTTCTTTTCTGCTTGTTTCCTACTAAAGCACAACTTTTCTGTCTTCCAAGAAGCTATGAAGCCATTTGTTACCTACAGGACACACACGGGGCATCTGTTGTACAACAGAGCCGAGGTGGCGCAGTGGTTAGGGTGCAGTACTGCAGGCCACTTCAGCTGACTGTTATCTGCAGTTCAGTGGTTCTAATCTCACCGGCTCAGGGTTGACTCAGCCTTCCATCCTTCCGAGGTGGGTGAAATGAGGACCCGGATTGTTGGGGGCAATATGCTGACTCTGTAAACCGCTTAGAGAGGGCTGAAAGCCCTATGAAGCGGTATATAAGTCTAACTGCTATTGCTATTGCTAACATTGCAGTGTGGCAAATTCTCATTTTAAATAAATGTCAACTGAAAAAAATTCACATCTATCCCTATGAAAAGTACCAAAACTAGAAATACCTGGATTTACAACTAATTTAACTTGTTTGTATAAACAAAAGGAAACAAAGTGTGTACTGTTTTTTTAAATGTGTTATTTTTTGAGTACTGACAATGAAGCAACAAAAACTCTTGTGTTAACACATTTACCTTAGTCTAGTAATCTAAAAAGTGGGTGTCACCTGAACATGCCACCTTACTCAAGCAGTTACAACTTGTGATTTTACATATGCTTGTGTGTATATTTTCCCATTTTATCCGCTTTATAAAATGTTGGCGTCATTCCAATAAATAGATGTGAAAATCAACCCAGATTGGAACCTTTTTCAAATGTGAACTTTATCTGGCACACAGTGGAGCCGAATCATTAGATTGCAACAGTGATCTTCTTGAAATTACACTAATATAATACACTAAATGATAATGTTTTATGAACATGTAAATTTTCAAAAAAAAATAATAAACATCCAAAGATGGTTATGGATGCAGCAAGCTTTCAGTTTTATGATGGATAAAACATATTTCATGCATTCGCATTTTAAATAATGTTACAAGTTTAGTCTAAAGAGCAGCTGAAATAATTAGTCTTTTTTTTCTCCCATTGCCAACACTTTCTTTCCCACAAATACAATTTTTAAGGAGTACATGCTAATTTCCCTAAGCATCTGAAATCTTGCTTTCTATTTGGGTTTTCAGTGGTGATGCACACACAAAAATTGCCTTTAAGCTGAACTAATCTTAAATAAATCTATATCATTTTTCATACACATTTCTTTGGGGGAAATTTGGAACTGCAGCAGGAGAGTCTATTGATTTCACTATTTGTATTACGTTTTAAATATCCTACAGCTGTTTGCTGTCAAGGTTTAAACCCACTGTCTACACTGAGTGGTTAATACGCAATTTGCTTAGTGTCTCACTAATATTGTTTCTGTGTGTTGCGTGTGTAATATGCAGCATATGTTCCTATGAAGCATCAGCACAGCAGAAGGAGCAACAATTAACCATTTTGTTTGCTGGAGTAATTGAGGATCCAAATTTAAAGTTTGTTTTTTTTTGTCCCTGGGACGATTCCAAGCTTTGTTCTCTGTTCCTCAACCTTTTTGGAGTTTGGAATCGACGAACCATATTGCCTTCCCTAAGTGTCAAGCGTAGAATAAAAAAATCGCAACACATCATTTTTCATTGCAGCCAGATGAGGCCTGAGTGAAGGAATGAAGAACAGCAAAGGAAGAACATCTGAAAAAATTGACAATGCAACGTGATTCTGCTGTAAGGGGCAGCTTTAGCGTTTGCCAGGAGAAAAAAAGGCAGCCTGTAGACAGATCTGGGTCTTAGCCTGCCACCCCAAGGGCCCCGATGTCAAGAAATAGTGAAAGAACACTGCTCATTTATGCAACATCTGTAACACATATAGCAAATTATTAATAGCTCAATATGCCAATCTGCCACTGTGCATTCTGACATGGTGGGGACTGAGAGAATGGAAGTTCTGTAGCACAGATGTGGCAGTACAACTGGTCGTATGGAAATTAAACCCCGGCTTTCCAAATCTCTCTGTCAGCATATTTGTAGACAGCAACACTTTTCTAAATAATTTCAATTAACCATCAAGTGGATAATTGAACCTCCTTTCATCTGCATTATTTATGTCACCTGCCGGAATGTAATATGAACAATCTTTGTTTATTTTACAGATTATATTTGACTACTTAAGATCTCAGAACAAGGTTGAAAAGTAACTTTTGACGTTGTTTCGCTGTGAAAAGGAAACCATGCCAGAGGTGGGTTCCTACCAGTTCGCACTTATTCGGTAGAACCGGTTCGTCAAATCTACCGAACCGGTTAGAAGAGGTTCCACCAGTGGACCCGGAAAGCAGGCCACACCTACAGAAGAGCTTCCAAAATTTTATGAAACCCACCACTGGTCCTTGGATATGATTATTCTACACTATCATGCTCATATTTATAAAACTCAGTGCCTCTGTGAAAGGTAAGGATGACTGCTGCGTTTGTGGTGCAATCAGAACATTGCGTGTGTTGAAGTTGTTTTAACGCAAACACGCACACAGACACACACAGAGACTCACACAGAGAGAGAAAGAGAAAGAAAGGAAGAAAGAAAGAAAGAAAAAAGGAAAAAAAGAAAGAAAAAGTGAGAGAGATGAAAGAAAAAAAGGAAAAAGGGACAGAGAGACAAAAGGAAGGAGAGAGAGAGAGAGAGAGAGAGAGAGAGAGAGAGAGAGAGAGAACACATGGCTGGCAAGCCACTCCCACCAGGTCACATGGCCAGCAAGCCACTCCCACAAAGGAGGCCACACCCACAGAGTAGGTTCAAATTTTTTTTGAAAACCACCACTGAAACCATGGCATAATCTCACTTTCTCTATGCAACTACAAAACAACATTCCTTGTCTATTTCTTACTGGTTTCTTACGTGAATCATTCTTAAAGACAAATAATGACCTCTTTAAAACTGAGAGCAGGATTTTAGCTGAACTGCAATAAACTCGAGAAAATTATTCATGCATCTGTAAAATTCTTTACACAAATAAGGTGCTTTGCACGCCTAAGGTGCACATGGGCACTCAGATCTAGGAATATGCATATAAAAAGAAATCAGAATGCTCAGATATTAAATTTCCACTTTCTTTACCATTTTAAGGTTCTTTTTTTGGCTGGGTGATACAGAGTAGTTCAGCTCACTGCTAGCCTAGGTAAATATATATTACACCTTAAATCTACACATCTATGGTTGCAATCTTTGACAGTTAACTGGCACTGTATTTCCTTATTGAATTTTTTTTGTGTGCGCTTCTTTGTGGATTCCTTCTGGAGCATGAAATCCCTCTACATATATGCAAAACAGCACCTTATATTGCATTCACTAAACCAGTGTTTCTCAACCTTGGCAACTTGAAGATGTCTGGACTTCAACTCCCAGAATTCCCCAGCCAGCATTCGCTGGCTGGGGAATTCTGGGAGTTGAAGTCCAGACATCTTCAAGTTGCCAAGGTTGAGAAACACTGCACTAAATGACGCGCATGCATTGGAAAATAGGAATTGGTATAGAAATAACTGCATAAACCCAGGATCAAAAATCAACAGGTGGCACGCGGAGCCATTTTCCAGGGCATGCGACATGTTGCCTTGTCAGCTGGCCAGCATGCATACGCACACTGGCCAGCTGCGTTTTTTAAAGCCATTTTTCGCCCTTCCCATGCTCCAGAGGCTTTATAGGATCCTGGGGAGGGTGAAAACAGCCTCTCCTGCCCCCCGGAGGCTTCAGGAGCTTCCCTGAAGCCTCCAGAGCGCATAAAAATGGCCCTACGGGCAAACCGAAAGTTCTGGTGTCTTGCCTGTCAGTGTTGGTGAGGGTGGTCTTAGATATTCTTTGGTTGGACTGTTTTATGTTTGTTCTTTGTCAGTTTCTTGATTGGGGTATTGCTTACTTGATTGTTGGTCTGAAGTTAACTTTGGAGTTAATCTATCTTTTCGAGTATGAGTCAGAGGTGATGTTGCAGTTTTATCGCCGCGGTTTTGACGTCGCGCTGTTGTCAGGCGCGCATTTGTCACGTCACAGTCTTGATGCTAATATCTATTGTTGTAGGTCTTCATTCAAATTTGAATATTAGTATTGTTGATAGGAATTCAGATTTGAATATCTAATCTTCAGTTCAGTTCAGTTTATTACATTTATATGCCGCCCTTTTCCCCCGAGGGGGACTCAGGGCGGCTCACAACTCAACCAGGGAAGGGGAATTCAGACAAAATAAAAATAAAAAACAAAGCATAACAATGCATAATTTAAAAACATACAACAGTCATACCATTCGAGACGGGGGCAACAGCTCTTTAGCCCCAGGCCTGTCGGAACAGCCAGGTTTTAAGGGCCTTGTGGAAGGCCTGGAGGGTGGTGAGGGTTCGAATCTCCACGGGGTCAGAGCAGCCACAGAGAAGGCTCTCCTCCGGGTAGTCGCCAGTCGACACTGGCCGGCGGATGGAATTCGGAGGAGGCCTAATCTGTGGGATCTGATCGGTCTAGTGGAGGTAATCTTCTAAATTAAACAAAATAATTATGGGTAATAGTGATTCTCTCACCTCCATTAATATTATGTAGAACTACGTTTTCATAATGCAGATTTAGGCCATGATACTGTTAGTTATCCTGGAATATTTCCATGGAATTCAATAGGATTACTTCCACAATAGCATATGGTACCAGACTTAACATAAAATGAATTCAAGATAATATAATATGAAGGCAATTGATGCAAATACAACAAGGGAATAACTGAAGAAATAATAACTAAAATTACTCAGTCATTAAGCAAAATGATTATTGACAGAAGGAAACAATGCAGAATAAATTGAATAGTAATAGTACTGTAATGAATGAATATGCCAAAATAAACACTATAAATTTATTATTGAGAATAGGTATACAAATCAAACCCTCTTAAGTAGAGTGTTGCAATTCTCAACTTCCATTTGGAAATTTAAAGCATCTTAAATTAAACAAAACTTTGAAGGGCCATTCATATCATAATTGTTCATTTCAAGGTTTTTTCTTTTTTGGACCAACCAGGGAAAGTCTGAAAATCAGCAGAGGGAACAAGATAAAAGTTGACATGAAGAGAAGAGGAAATTAAGAGATTAATCTACAAAATGTTTTCCTATTTAAACCATTATGGATATCCTGTGTTTTATTCAATGAGCCTATTAACCTCATTAGGAACAGATGGCCAATGATAACATCAAAAATTTAAGTCCATAATAAGTAACAACTTTATAGGTGCATAGCAAATCCTTTTCTGAATTAAATTAAAAGTCTATCTCTGAGGCCTCCAATGTAGGATCTTAGCGTGCCAATGTATCCATGGACACCTACCTTGATTCTTGCCAGGCTTCCTATTAAACTTGACCTTAGCTTTTTTCAAAAATAAAAAAATAAAATAGAATAACATTGGCATGCTGCAATGTATATAGTTTCCTTTTATCTAATGGTTCTTTGGATGATTATATCCCTAAGGCAGCTATTTTATGAATGAATGAGGCTACGTTGCTGGAGTTTTCAGAATATTGTCTCAACATTTCAAATGTGTTCACTAGGCTACACATGTTGGAGATCCACTGCTGCTTCAAACTTGGAAGGTGATTTGATGTTGGGTTAGGAAGCCTTTAAATAACAATAGCAAAGTGGTTACATTGAAATAATCTGTGAATACTCAAACTTTGTGTCATCTTTTGTCCCTTTGGTGTAATCTTAATATTCACACCTTCCCTAAATATCCAAACAACAAAATGAACACCAATGAAAACAATACAAGTAAGTTTTGGGAAAGATGGAACTCACTGCAAGTCAAAGGTTCTTCATACCTCCCCTGCGCTCAGCTGCACCTTTTCAAGGGAGAGACATTTCAAAGTTTGGGGAAAACTGGTTTTCCTTTTTTCCTTTTTTCCTTTTTTCCTTTTTTCCTTTTTTCCTTTTTTCCTTTTTTCCTTTTTTCCTTTTTTCCTTTTTTCCTTTTTGTTTCCTTGTTTCCTTGTTTCCTTGTCTCCTTGTCTCCTTGTCTCCTTGTTTCCTTTTCCTTTTTTCCTTTTTTCCTTTTTTCCTTTTTTCCTTTTTTCCTTTTTTCCTTTTTTCCTTTTTTCCTTTTTTCCTTTTTTCCTTTTTTCCTTTTTTCCTTTTTTCCTTTTTTCCTTTTTTCCTTTTCCTTTTTCCTTTTTTCCTTTTCCTTTTTCCTTTTCCTTTTTTCCTTTTCCTTTTTTCCTTTTCTTTTTCCTTTTTTCCTTTTCCTACCCCTTTTTTTCTTTTCCTTTTCCTTTTCCTTTTTCCCTTTTTTTCCCTGTTTCCCTTTTTCCTTTTCCTTGTTTCCTTTTCCTTGTTTCCTTTTCCTTTTCCTTTTTTCCTTTTCCTTTTTTTCCTTTTCCTTTTTCCCTTTTCCTTTTTCCCTTTCCCTTTCCTTTTCCTTTTCTCCTTTTGCTTTTGCTTTTGCTTTTCCTTTTTTCCCTTTTTTCTTTTTTTTCCTTTTTTCCTTTTCCTTTCCTTTTCCTTTTTTCCTTTCCTCTCCTCACCTCTCCTTTTTCTGGTATTTATTGATTGGTTGATTTTTAAATTCATTCAAAATAGATTTTATCTGAGCATGCTTCTTTTCCCCCCTAAAATGAATTTAGCCATTAAATACTTATTCATTTATTTTTCACATTTCTGAACTGCCTTTCTCTCTCAAAGAGGAACTAAATAAAAATAAAATAAAAACAGTATATAAAAATGTTATCCTAAAATTTCAATTTTTTTTTAAAAAATAGGTAAGAATAATTATCTTATTAAAAATTAATTAAAAAGATGGCAGGAAGTTTCTCAGAGTACCAACCAGCCCCATGACTGCATACTACTTTGGATTCTCCACATGATATTCAAATATACAAACACTATCAAAGAAAACAAAAACAAAATAGATAAAGATTGACACATCTTTCTAATCAACTTAAAAATTCAAAAGGATATTACTGTACTATAAGATATGTACATTAATATGCATGTTGGAATATTTTATATCAATTTGAAATATGCCAGGATTAAAATGAATAAGTCTTTAAATTCGGCTATTATGCAATAATTAACAACTATACAACCAAATAATAAGGATTGATATGAACTACATGGTTCTTTTGTACATATTTTTTCATCATTACACTTACAGATTATAATATATAAGATTTGCACCCTTACCCCTTTTCTCCCCACACAGACACAAACATACACACAAAACCCTGAACAATTTGAAAAACTGGCTAGGGTTAAGATTGTTTGGCTATATCCTGCTGTAACAATTTTCTGCCTTGCCAGGAAGGCTTAAGGTTGGAACAGAGGCACATTTTTCTTTAAGTCTCCCACATTTTCCCGTAATAGAAAACATATGTATAATTGTGTATGAATAGAAGAAGGTGTGCGGAAGGGTATAAGATAGCTGCAGGCATTTAAGGACACGTGTATAGGATGTAGAGCCAAAAATATAAATGATAAATGAAATATGGGCAGGAGCTTATTATTTATTTCCACTCATAAAAGAATAGCTACAGCAAGCTTTATGCCGATTTGTATCTATAGGGTCCAGATTCTGCAGGCCCTGCCACTAAATCACAAATGGAAACAGTACATTTGTTTGGAAAAAAATTGACTAATTTGCTGCTTTTTCTCAGCTTTTTTTTCTTTTTTAAAGAGAGTGCTGTACCCTTGAGATACTTCCTGTCCAAGAGTAAATCTTTTTTTTTTCTTTAGTATTTTCTCCTTCCCCCCCCCCCTTATTCTGCTGAGGGTTCCATGTGAGTAGAAGACCATTTATGCATTGCAACCACTCTGCTATCTTCCCAGCTTTATTATAAATTATTCTGCTCCAAAACTGAAGCCCTGATTTCATCATTTACTTCTTGGAAATGAAGCGCTATATTTCTACTGCTTTATTTTATGTTTTATGATATTTTGTATTTTTTTTTAAACCAGGACTACTTAAAGTTAAAGGTTAAAGGGATTACTTTAAGCCCCTTAAAGGAGGGACACGGTGACTCAGTGGCTAAAATGCTGAGTCTGTCGATCAGAAAGATCGGCAGTTCAGCGGTTCAAATCCGTAGTACCGCATAAGGGAGTGAGCTCCTGTTACTCGTAGCAGCTTTTTCCTACCTAGCAATTTGAAAGCACATAAAATGCAAGTAATTTAATTTAATTTAATTTATTATTATAGGCCGCCCAATCCCGAAGGACTCCGGGCGGCTTACACAGAACAAGAAAAGAAAAACAAACAATTTTTTTTTAAAAAAAATTCTCCAACACGCATACGTTCAGATTGGGGCTGGACCCTACATAATAAGGTCAACAGCCCCAGGCCTGCCGGAACAGCCAGGTTTTAACAGCTTTTCTGAAGGCCATGAGGGTGGGTGAGGTCCGGACCTCTGGGGATAGCTGATTCCACAGGGTCGGAGCAGCCACAGAGAAGGCCCTCCTCCGAGGCCCCGCCAGCCAACACTGTCCGGCTGATGGCGTCCTAAGGAGGCCCACCTGTGGGATCTTATCGGCCATTGGGAGGTATGTGGCAGTAGGCAGTCTCATAGAAAATATGGACCACTTTGGTGGGAAGGTAACAGTGTTCTGTGTGCTTTTGGCGTTGAGTCATGTCGGCCACATGACCATGGAGATGTCTTCTGACATCGCTGGCTCTTCGGCTTTGAAACAGAGATGAGCACCGCCCCCTAGAGTCAGAAATGACTAGCGCATATGTGCAAGGGGAACCGTTACCTTACTTAAAGTTACAAAGGACGTGTTGTTCATTGTTCCTATATGCCACCTGATTTGCCTCAGGATACTTGAGAAATCTAAGACTGTGGTTATTTTCAGCATATAGTTATTTTTTTAAAAAAAAGCCAAAATGGTATGATTGAAGCTGTATCTGTTAAGTATATGGCACACACACAACACACAATAAAAAACAAATGGAGCTTTGCTTGCATTGGCATGGCTACCATGTTGAATTTGGGACTGTTACTTACAGGTATCCCTATATATAGGTATTTATGGAACTAAATGAAGATAAAAGTTGCCCATAGAATTAATACACTCATACCAGTGGTGGGTTTCAAAAATTGTTGGAAACTATTCTGTGGGTGTGGCCTCCTTTGTGGGAGTGGTTTGCTGCCCATATGACCAGATGGGAGTGGCTTGCTGCCCATGTGACCAAATATGAAATTATGAATTAGTACTTAGGTCGGTCCAAGTAGCTATTCAGAAGTTAATGGTTAGAAGCAGTCGTAAAGCAAGATATGGAATTAAAACCAGAAATATTTTGTTGGCTATTTGAAAGGGAGTATAATATATATTTAATTTTACACATGTTAGCAGCTGCTGGAATTGTGTTTGCACAACAGTGGAAAAACAGAGATGTGTAAATGAATAAATATTACAATGTGCAGGAATAAATAAATTGACAATTAAAATCAAGAAGGCTTTGAATACTTTTTCACGTGGGATTGGTTTTAGCAATTGCTAACTAACAGAAACAGAAATTAGAAATCCAAAATGATGAAAGAAAACACCGATTATGTAAGGAAAGGTCCCTAAAATGTATAAGGAAATATTACTAGATCGTTATTAATGCGTAGATAGCTGCAGAACATTACACACCCACCAGTGGTGGGTTTCAAAAAATTTTGCAGTAGACATTCCAAAAAATTTTGAAACCCACCACTGGTGCTTGGATATGATTATTCTACACTATCATGCTCATATTTATAAAACTCAGTGCCTCTGTGAAAGGTAAGAATGACTACTGCGTTTGTGGTGCAATCAGAACATTGCGTGTGTTGAAGTTGTTTTAACGCAAACCAAAGATGCCTTTTAAAAAACAAGTTTAGATCATATTCTTATACATGCCAGTGCTGTGTGTGAGGTAATTTAAGGTGGTTCTGACAAGTGTCGTCGGCACCTTCATATCCGGTCACATGGGCGGCAAGCCACTCCCATCCGGTCACATGGGCGGCAAGCCACTCCCACAAAGGAGGCCACACCCACAGAGTAGGTTCAAACAATTTTTGAAACCCACCCCTGCTGTCATTGTCCAACGTTTGGACTGGGTAGTTCTGTCTTTTAGCAAACTTGGTCCAGTCCTATACCTGTTGCTTCTATACAGAGTACTTTTTGCTCTATCTGCACCGTCACCACATCACCCTCACTGTCTCTTCACCATCGACGGCTGAAGTGGAGGAAACAAAACCCCTATTATCAGAGAATTGTTGGGGAATTACAGTTTTCCAATTTAACAATGTACTATTGCTAGACTTCAGGTGTTATTGTACAATGGACAAACTCTTGATCAGCTGCTATGTAGAAAAAAAATACTAGTGGTAGGATTCATTACTTACATTTTAAAAAAAAAGATTTTAATATGTAAAATCTACTCGCTGTTCAGGCACCATAATGATCATCTGCAAAGGGCCAAGGATGTGGTTTGATCCTAACCTCCTAAGAGGTCTTTAAGAGGTGCATTTAATAAACGCACCAGTGTGTCTACTGTCCCTGTTCTAAAACTCCCTTGTATTCCTATTAATTTCATATATTCATAATTATGTCTATACTTATATATGTTATCTAATTCATGCTTGAGGAAATAAATACATAAATAAAATGCTCCAGTCCCCATTTGAACAAATGGCACACGTTACTCCACAAAATTGACTGGTATATACATTTGATTGTGTAGGCTGACCGTATTTGGGGGGGGGATCACAAATCTCCTCTCTTTAAGACTGAAGAGCACATTACTTTAATGACATATGCTTATGTCATATTTTCATACAGGAATGCAACTTTATGATTGCGGTGGAACTGATTTAGAGAGACACGTGAGAAACTTGGTTGTCTCTCTCAATTACCACCAACAGTTGCTAGTCGGAAAGGCACTTGGAATATTTTAACAGGCAGTTTTTCTCTAATAGCCAGTTGCTATTAAAGAATAATACCCAGAGACTGTTGTATACAATTCTCTAACAAAATACGGAAGCATCTAGTAATGCACCGATACATCACACTGTTTCTGCAAGTGGCATGTAACTTGGAGAACAAACTTAAAGAGTAATTTTCAAGTTCAGGTTTTAGGATAACCTTAGAATAAGTAAAGACTTTGTGCTGCGGAACAAGATTAGGCATTCCGGTACATATACAAACACACAAGGTTCAAGCATTCATTTATTCACCTAGAAAACCGTTAATAAATATCTTTTGAGTTTTAAATTAAAGAGTGCCTTTTTCACTTGTAAAGGTTTGTGCAAGCATTGCTCTAGATACATGAAATCTCAGAATAAATATATATATTTTATTCCTGTAAGCTAATAACATATTAAAGTGTGAATCATTTGCAGAAGCATTAGGAAGTAACATAATCTGGTGAACTAGAAGCCTGTATTTAACTGTAGATGGAAGACTATGGGAGACTAAGAAAAAGATTTTAAACTGGTTTCCTTTCTTATTGATATGAAACACTGGAGACAGGTTGAATCCTTCTTTTCTCTCCCATCCCTTTCCTTTTATTCCCCTCCTTTTTTTTGTTCCTATCTTTCTCATAAAAGATTCAGGTAAATGTAGCATGACAAACCAATTTAAGCCAATTTCAAAGTTATTTGAGTAATTGGTTGTTGAGATAACACTCTCAAATTTCAATTCAGCAATTATCCTCTTAAAGACACAGACTATAAGAAGAAAGGATTATGAATTAAAGCAGCAATTCTTCCTCTCTGTTCTTCCTCCCGTCTCACAAAAGGACGGGCATTTAAAAGCTGTTCTGCTTTTAATCATATTGAACGGAGACTTTTGTTGCAATAAAGGCAATCTTTCTAAAATGAAAGCAAGTGTTTCTAAGTTTTGGAATACAGTAGTCTATAATGGAAGAAGTTCCAGCCCTTTGGAACGAGCTCCCCGCAGAAATTCGGACCTTCACCTCTCTCCAGGCCTTCCGAAAAACCCTTAAAACCTGGCTGTGTCGGCAGGCCTGGGGTCGATGAGTTCCCTTCCCCTCTTGAATTGTGTGGCTGTTGGTTGTTTTAAATGCCCTGTACTTATTGTAGTTTTTGTGTTTTTCCCTCCCCCCTCCTTGGGTTTGTGCGCCGCCCTGAGTCCCGCTGGGAATAGGGCGGCATATAAATAAAATGAACCTCGAACCTCAACTGACAGACTAGCAAGTGACACAGAAAACTGTTTTCTCAGAAGAAGTTGTAGTGTCAACTGATACAGAGGTTGATGATAAAAAATAACAGCTTTGGCAGAAGGACTTGGTTTAATGCTAGTTTTTCCATCCTAATGAATAATGGAGTTCTTCGTATAAAAGAGAGGAAGGGTTTTTGGGACCTACGTATTCCCATTTAACAAACTCTTTAGAATAAAGAGCCACCACCAAATGTTATTTCAAGCTACTACTGGTTAATTTCTGATTTCACATGTTTTCACAAAAAAGATGTCATTAGCAATTTGGCTGTTGAAAGCAACGGTTGATAGTCTAATGATGCTCACCAAAAGATTAAGATTTACTGAGTTTTCAATCACTTGGAATTTGAAAATTGGTTGCTTTTATATGTCCTGGCCATAGTTATAAGAAATGGCTTCATAAGATCTCACAGGATGGGCCTTCTCCGGGTGCCGTCGACTACACAATGTTGTCTGGCGGCTCCTCGGGGGAGAGCCTTCTCTGTAGCTGCCCCGGCCCTATGGAACGATCTACCCCCAGAGATCTGGACCCTCCCCACTCTCTCGGCCTTCCGAAAGTCTACTAGAAGAGCCGAGGTGGCGCAGTGGGTAGAGTGCAGTACTGCAGGCCACTTCAGCTGACTGCCAGTTGCAGTTCGGTGGTTCAAATCTCACTGGCTCAAGGTTGACTCAGCCTTCCATCCTTCCAAAGTGGGTGAAATGAGGACCCAGACTGTGGGGGGCGATATGCTGACTCTGTAAACCGCTTAGAGAGGGCTGAAAGCCCTATGAAGCGGTATATAAGTCTAACTGCTATTGCTATTGCTATTGCTATTGCTACTAAGACCTGGCTATTCCGGCAGGCCTGGGGCTGTTGATCCTTGATTGAGTTCCAGCCCCACTAAGACTGAGTGCATGTTGTGTTCTTTTTAACTTGCTCTGTTCTTGTATTTTACATTTTTTAGTATTTTTAAATTGTTTTTATGTAAGCCGCCCTGAGTCCTTCGGGATTGGGCGGCATACAAATCCATTAAATCTTAATCTTCATTATTGGAGTCAGCATTAACCAGAGCCACAGATCCCAAGCCTCCAGATCTCAGAACCACTGAGATTGAAGCTAACCTGGATATCAAGAGATAAATTAGTCTTATATATAAAGGGTAAACTCCCTGGAACTGCATTCAACTTCAAGTGATGACAGGATGTAGAGGAACAGAAGCTTTAGACAGAGATCCCAAATGTCCTTAACCACATGAAGTCAGGAATATCAATGTGCATTTTTTAGCAGAGGATTTTACTTTTTTGTTGCATAATTCTATATCTTCCCAATCATGTTAAAACCAAGGTGGGGGAAAAATGGCCTCTTTTTGATTTGTGGACATCAATTCTCAGAACTCCTGAGCCAGCATGGGAGTTGAAGTCCACAAGTCATAGAAGGGTCATCATTCCCCACCCCTGTGTTAAAAGGACTTTTTCAGATATATTTTTTTTAAAAAAATCACAAGTATATATTTATGACTTGAATTAGGAACTATGTGCCATAATGAACAGTATCATTAGACAGGAATGTCTGAATGCAAAGACACTATGGGCGATCTTAATTCAGAGCAATCCCATTTTAGATGTTTATATTTTTTCTTCCTATTTGCACTTCTATTTTTAGATTACATATATAAAATTATAATTCAATTTATCACAACACACGTGGACTCACTGTTGAAAATGGCATAATATAAATTATGGGTGTGTATTATATCTGGAGGAATCTCAAATCTTTGGATAGATTTTGAAATATTACAGATTTATGTGAAGCTACAATCCAAAAAATTGTTCCATGTGTGATAAACAAAGCTATTCATAAAAAGGGGACAAGGGCTTTGAATGTATGATTGTGGATGCCAACTTGCCAAGATCCCTATATTAAAGAGTGAAACTAACTTTATTGAAAAGACTTTTGCATAAAAGAAGGAGGAGAAATAAGAAGAAGAGGAGGAGGAGGAGCAGGAGGAGCAGGAGGAGGAGGAGGAGGAAAAAGAGGAAGAGGAAGAAGAAATTATCTCCATTTCATAAGATAAATTATAAGAACTTCCACTCACATATAGTTAGCCAAGTGGTCTTCTGGAACCATGTTGAGAGTGACCTTCATTTCTGCCACACTGGATAAACACGATTGAAAACAAGCTAAAAGAAATGTTATTATGGTATTATTTTAGGTCCTTCTGATCAGTGCTTGCCTAGACTAGCCTTTTTAAAAATTAAATTGGTCCTGCAGCTCTTTATGTGACATTATGTGAACAGTTGCAGGAAGTCTTGAAATTAGTTAGAATGGTTCAGCACGACTATTTGTTCCTAACACCAATTAAAGTAAAGCTGTTAAATCAACAGTTTATTTTGGCCAGCCCTGAAGATGCAGCATGGATAACTTTGCTGCTATGCACATGTCTGCAATTTTCCAAAGTTCTTGGCTCAGGGAGCACAAATCATTTAGCTGCTCAGCACTGTATGTAATAAAACACTCAAGACATCTGGAGTTTTTTGGATCCGTTTCTTGGCATGAAGCAGAATTGGAAGTGTTGGATTATCCTTGTGCAGTTTGGAAATCAGCATGTTTTCCAATGCAATTGGAAACCTGTTAACTGTTCACATATCCTCGGTTGGGCCCTTTGTTATACTTCAGTGCTATTGATTGGTTTGTGGCTTGAAAGAAGAGTAAAAGGAAGGAAATAAGGGAGAGGCCTGAAAGGAGAAGAAAAAAGACTGGATATGATAGATCTACAGCAGGGGAGCCAAGAACCATTAGGAATGTTTTCAGTACATTTTCCAACCAATGGATAAAGCCTGACTTTCACAGGAAAATCAAATAACCTTCCAGTCTTCAACAAGCATATAACACAATTATGTTATGGAATCAGGGCACTTTCTCACCATTTGCAATCTTGCAAACAGATTGGAACAATCAGAGCATCATTCATAGCAATGAACATCATTCTTTGACAATTGACAAAGTCAACTGAATCACTCTTGACTTAGATTCCAATGTTAGTGTAGGGAACCTTGACAATCTTATAGATCCTTCTAACTTTTAGATCTCAAGATGGTGAGACAGATGTATGGATTGATTCAAGCCCTCCCTGTCTGCTTAAAATCATCCAGGTTATTTTTTTTAAATCTTATTTAGAAAATGTATATTGCCACCTACTTGAAGATGGCAACTAAAGGTGGCCTCCAGAGACTTAAAAGCATAATATAAAAGAAATATAAATAAATAAAAAATAAATAGCTAATCTTGGGATCATTGGATTGGATTGGATTTGATTACATTTATATGCCGCCCTTTTCCCCGAAGGGGACTCAGGGTGGCTCACAATTCAAATCAGGGAAGGGGGGTACAGACAGGAAATAAAAAAGACGAAACATAACAATACATAATTTAAAAACACACAACAGTCATACCATTCGAGGCGGGGGCAACAGCTGTTTAGCCCCAGGCCTGTCGGAACAGCCAGGTTTTAAGGGCTTTGCGGAAGGCCTGGAGGGTGGTGAGGGTTCGAATCTCCACGGGGAGTTTGTTCCAGAGGGTCAGAGCGGCCACAGAGAAGGCTCTCCTCCGAGTAGTCGCCAGTCGAAACTGGCCGGCGGATGGAATTCGGAGGAGGCCTAATCTGTGGGATCTGATCAGTCTGTTGGAGGTAATTGGCAGCAGGCAGTCTCTCAAGTACGATCAGTGCCTCTTTAGCATTATATATAAGATTAAAGACGTTAGCTGTAAACCTTTATTGAAAAACTTGTTTTCTCAAACTGGAAGATTAATGGGAAATCTAACGAAAGAGCTATGATGGCCTCATACTATAGTTGCATATAAAGCTTGATGAAAGTGATTTATTTCTATAAACATTCTTGTAAATAAAACAATTTAATCTATATAACATAAGCATCACTGATTTATCCAGCAAAGGAACTCTGAGTACTGATGAACCATTCTATGCACGCAGCCAACGAAGATACCCATATGCAAAAATATGCCAGCCACATTGTGATGCCATTTGGGCCCCATGAAATGAGTTTGGATGAGCATGGGGATGTATGCTTCTATCCAAAGCCAGCTTTCTTGGATCAGAGTCAATATCTTTTTTTACATCTGTTATTCTGAACTTCATGTCACACACTCCTCATTAAACAGACATTTAATATTCCAGAATTTGTTCTAGATGAATACCTTTTATATTCTTTTTAAAATTGGATCTCTCGATTTCACAGAGGAAAGTTGGGATGGATAATATACATTATATGGTGGCCATTTTACTGGAGATTCTTTCCAATATACTTTTTTTTCTGTATTTTTTTTTGTCAGGTTATTTATGTTCAGCTCATATATTTCATTTAAACTATGAGCTGATAATTATAGCAACATTTTATTAGCGCATCATTATTCTGCCAAAATTCAGTTTTGAACTTCGGCCAGTAAAAACTGCAGTGTGAGAAAGAAAACGTGTGGGTAGACACACACATATTATTCTCCTTGACTTTTGAGATGCTTATTAAGCATAATAGAAATTGAAATATAATGGTAAGAAAATGTGGTTTTAAATGAAAGTTTTCCATAAATTTATATTATTCTAGGATATAATTCCGAGAAACTCTTAAGGACCCAACTCAGGCAAATTTAAGTATTTGTACATATCATTGATTCAGTGGGAAAATATCATGTTTTAAATCTTCTATCTAACACTGCTTAAATAATATTTCTTATCATATATGCTTATTTCAAATATGAGGGCTAATTTCTTCCCTGCTCACTTTACAGCTTCCTGCCTGGTGAGGTACCGTAGATTGTGTTAAATCAATCCTATATATATATAAAGAAAACCAATAGAACATTGATTCAAACACAGTCATATATCCTTTGACAAATCAGGCTTTTGTTTTTTTTTTAAAAAAACAACTAATAAAAACACTATACATCCAGGATAGTGAATTACGTAAAGGGCAGGAAATGAAAATTCACTATCCGCTTCTTCGCAGAGGATTTTTGCAATGATTTTTTTGTGATGAAAACCAATATAGCAATAGCAATAGCAATTAGACTTATATACTGCTTCATAGGGCTTTCAGCCCTCTCTAAGCGGTTTACAGAGTCAGCATATCGCCCCCACAGTCTGGGTCACCATTTCACCCAGATAGATAGATGATAGATGATAGATGATAGATGATAGATAGATAGATAGATAGATAGATAGATAGATAGATAGATAGATAGATAGATGATAGATGATAGATGATAGATGATAGATAGATAGATAGATAGATAGATAGATAGATAGATAGATAGATAGATAGATAGATAGCAATAGCAGTTAGACTTATATACCGCTTCATAGGGCTTTCAGCCCTCTCTAAGCGGTTTACAGAGTCAGCATATCGCCCCCCACAGTCTGGGTCCCCATTTCACCCAGATAGATAGATGATAGATAGATAGATAGATAGATAGATAGATAGATAGATAGATAGATAGATAGATAGATAGATAGATAGATAGATGATAGATGATAGATGATAGATGATAGATGATAGATAGATAGATAGATAGATAGATAGATAGATAGATAGATAGATAGATAGATAGATAGATAGATAGATAGCAATAGCAGTTAGACTTATATACTGCTTCATAGGGCTTTCAGCCCTCTCTAAGCGGTTTACAGAGTCAGCATATTGGCCCCCACAGTCTGGGTCCTCATTTCACCCAGATAGATAGATGATAGATAGATAGATAGATAGATAGATAGATGATAGATGATAGATAGATAGATAGATAGATAGATAGATAGATAGATAGCAATAGCAGTTAGACTTATATACCGCTTCATAGGGCTTTCAGCCCTCTCTAAGCGGTTTACAGAGTCAGCATATCGCCCCCCACAGTCTGGGTCCTCATTTCACCCACCTCGGAAGGATGGAAGGCTGTTTCTATATAAGGGAAATCTTTTGTGTTTTTGACTTTTAACATAAAAAAGAGGATTTAAAATACAAGTGCTGTGAAAAATGGTGATAACTTTTTTTGCATTTGCATACCTTAGGAATTCACAATCAATGTATGAAACCAATTAGCAAAATAAGCAATACACCAATAATATTGGATTAAAGTATGGAAACTTGTACAATAAGATATGGTAATTAATTCGATCATTTTATGTTTTAATGGAAAGTTAATCTATATGAACTTCCTAGATGTTCATATTCCTAGAAGAGCCGAGGTGGCACAGTGGGTAGAGTGCAGTACTGCAGGCCACTTCAGCTGACTGCTAGTTCAGCAGTTCAGCGGTTCAAATCTCACCGGCTCAGGGTTGACTCAGCCTTCCATCCTTCCGAAGTGGGTGAAATGAGGACCCAGACTGTGGGGGCCGATATGCTGACTCTGTAAACCGCTTAGAGAGGGCTGAAAGCCCTATGAAGCGGTATATAAGTCTAACTGCTATTGCTATTGCTATGTACCTAAATATACATGCAAAAAGATAATATACCAAAACAATGAAATGCATACTTTTCCAAACTTTGCAGGCAGTGACCAGCATTCTACAACATAGCATACCCAGAACATACTTAGGGTAAATCACAAGAACAGATCAAAATCAAAATGAACATGTCTGCATAATGCACATGGAAGGTGAAATTAATGCTAGCTTTTTTTCCCCCCTTTTGCGATAATGAGATATATACAATTGGTTTAAAACTAAACCATTAGCTTTTCCTGACTACTATAAATTTAGCATTATGAGTGCTTTTTGTGCTATTTCTGTGCTTCACCAAGCGCTCTGTGAGATAAATAATTACTTATTCCTTGCCAACAAATAATAGCAATCAGTTGGAAAACGATCACCTGCTGGACGCCACAGGAATAAGTGGGATAATACAGGAGCTAGAAAATATTCAGTGAAATGGAGCTTATTGGAAGAAAAACAACTCCTACCACATTTGCTAACTCAGGAGTGAATCCAGTGAGTTCAACAGTACATGTTTCCAGGCTACACAGTACAAGTTCCCAAGTCCTAATTCTCCCTTTAGAGATTATCGATGAAATGAATATTTGACCCATGGATTGCATAACTGGTTTCATGGAATTGAACGAGTTAAGTATCAATGAAGGTTTTTTTTGATCATGGTCAAGTGACAAAATAGGATGAAATGGGTTGTTACCATTATGCTGACTCTGTAAACCGCTTAGAGAGGGCTGAAAGCCCTATGAAGCGGTATATAAGTCTAACTGCTATTGCTATTGCTATTGCTATTCTGACAAGACACTCAGGTGGTTACTGGTGTCATCCTTAGTGATGCATAATAGGAACTCTCTGTGTTTTTGTTTTCTCACTTGGAAAATTATGTCCTTGGCATGATGAACTTGATATTGTCTTCTCCATTCTGTGACCCACAGAGAATGCTGGCTATTTTGGTAGCTTCTCTTTGATTACCATGGCTCTCATTTCTCAGCACTTTCCTGTCTTGTGGACAAGACACAACTGAAGCTTTCCATTTGAATTATAGCACTGGCAATTAATCCAATATAGCAATAGCAATAGCAGTTAGACTTATATACTGCTTCATAGGGCTTTCAGCCCTCTCTAAGCGGTTTACAGAGTCAGCATATCGCCCCCAACAACAATCCGGGTCCTCATTTTACCCACCTCGGAAGGATGGAAGGCTGAGTCAACCCTGAGCCGGTGAGATTTGAACCGCTGAACTGCAGATAGCAGTCAGCTGAAGTGGCCTGCAGTACTGCACCCTAACCACTGTGCCACCTCGGCTCCTATAATCACACTCTATAAATTATTTATCAAATCCAGGATCCAGAAATCTACACAGTTATTGCCAGATGTGTGAATGAGTCATGTTCATAAAATTAAGGCAATATCTTTTTGCGATTAGATCTCTTTTCTATAACACATGATTCAGAGATAAAGTAGTTTTGAAGTTAAAAATCCTACATGTTTGGTCAAGTTGTCAACCCCAAGAATCTAGACATTTCTACTGAAAAGTGAATTTTGTGGACATCCTTTTGGTTAGAAAGCAATCATATGCATATTTATACATATGTAGAGTCTTATGTATTTATTGCAAAGTAAGTCACATTATTTTCAATAAGAGTAATTATAGATTAATATCAAGGAGTGGTTGCAGATTAATTGTACATTAATTCATATTAATGTATCACAAATTATTGGATTTTTTTTTAAAAATATCTGTGTTATTGCAACTATCTCCATATGACTGAATTATTATTTTATTTCCATTTCTGAAGGGTGCTTTATGTCACTTCCCTTTTTATAGAAGCATTTAGGTCAAATGATGCAATATATCCCAAAGAGAAGATATTATTATTATTACTTCTTGTTTGATTAGCATTAAAAATGGATTTGCACTGTAGCAGAAATGAACTGCAATATAAAGAAAATCAGGCTCTAATCAAATCTAGATTGAAATGACCTTATAGTCTTCTTCAGTTGCCTTATTAACATAGCGTGCCCCCAAACAATCTTTTGTCTACATCTAAATTGGGGTGAATGGTAGGAAAGAATAATTAATTGGCAACAGAAGAAAGCAAAATCAAATATATGAGAAAATTCTTCAAGACTATTAATATACTTATGATATGCAGATAGTGGGTTTATATATATTTTGTTGCAATGTGTACTATTATAATAACTAAATTGTTTAGAAAAAAACAGGTTTTACATTACTCTTATCAAAAAAGTCACCTTGCTCTACAAATCCACATAATTTTTAGATGCTTCCATAAACAAGTTTTTCAAAATCTAGGATAAAAAAATAATCAGGTGTGAATGTTTAGTCCTTCTATCATTCAGTAATTATATTGCTTAATATTCAGGCTGCCACATGCTGAGAAGCACTAGGAAAGGTGAAGGCAGCCTATGACAATCGAACATTTCCATTTATCATAGTAACAAAATGACAATGACATACCATCTGTTTCTGGTATATTTCATAAAGTATATTTAAAATATGTTGCGGTTCCCCCCAAAAAAACTTTTGTCTCTGTTATAAGAGAAATGCCCTCTAGTAGTTACAGCAAAGGTGTTGACCACAGTATTCTTAAGCATTTTTATCTTGGAGTTTATTTATATAACCATTTTCATATTATTTCAACTAAAATGTTGAAATCTAAATGACGGTTGACTTCAGCTCGTCCAGAATGCAGCCGCGCGAGCGATTGTGGGTGCACCTCGGTACACCCACGTTACACCTATCCTCCACGAGCTGCACTGGTTACCGATTGGTCTCCAGATACGCTTCAAGGTGCTAGTCGTCACTTATAAAGCCCTTCATGATATTGGACCTGGGTACTTGAGAGACCGCCTGCTGCCAATTACCTCCCAAAGACCCATTAGATCGCACAGATTAGGCCTCCTCCGGGTTCCGTCTACTAGCCAATGTCATCTGGCCACTACCCAGGGGAGGGCCTTCTCTGTGGCAGCTCCGGCCCTTTGGAACGAGCTCCCTGCAGAGATTCGGACCCTCACCTCTCTCCAGGCCTTCTGAAAAGCCGTTAAACCCTGGCTATGTTGGCGGGCCTGGGGTCGATGAGTTCCCTTCCCCTCTCGAATTGTGTGGCTGTTGGTTGTTTTAAATGTATTTTTTGTTGTAGTTTTTGTGTTTCCCTTCCCCTCCTTGGGTTTGTGCGCCGCCCTGAGTCCCGCTGGGAATAGGGTGGCATATAAATAAAATGAACCTTGAACCTCGGTTCATCAAAAACATATTTTATACATTTTAGTGTACACCAATAGCATGCAACCATAAGTCTTTCAAATAAGATCTGTCAACCTCTGAGGACCACAAGAAGGAGGAATCCCAAACATTTTGTCATTTAGCCACATCAAGCTCAGAAGGGTTAATCAAGGAAAAATCAAAGGCTTTTCATAGCTATGAATATAAAAGACAAAATAAAATACAATATTGTTTAAACATTGGAAGGGAGGAATTTACTGTTGAGTATATCACTAAGAAAAATCCAAGCATAGGTAAGAATTTTTTCTCCCCTTTTCCCTGCTCCCAAACCTGGAAAAAGTGGTTCCACCACAAAACCGCGGTAGAATAAAGCGCACTCGACGAAAGCGCATACGTGACGAAAACATTGCGCTGTGAGCAGTAAATTTAAAATTAAAGCGAAAACCTTACCCTAACCCCCCCAAACCTAACCCTAAACCTAACCCTAAACCTAACCCTAAACCTAACCCTTAACCTAACCCTTAACCTAACGCTAACCCTAAACCTAACCCTAACGCTTAATGTAACCCTAAACCTAACCCTAACCCTAAACCTAACCCTAACCCTAAACCTAATCCTGAACCTAACCCTAACCCTAACCCTAACCCTAACCCTAACCCTAACCCTAACCCTAACCCTTACCTTTATGTGAATCGGCTTGCTTTAATTTTATTTTAATTTTAATTTAATTTATTTTTAATTTTTTTCGTCGCGCTGCTGATGACGTCACGTACGCGCTTTAATTGGGCGCACTTTAGTGGACCGCGGTTTTGACGGGTCACAGAAAAAGCAATAGTTTGTGCAAAGGAGTTATTTGGGAACAGGACACACAATTTGTTATGGGAACATAGAAACCTTTAACTCCTTATATTATTATATGCCTTAGTTTCCTTCCTGAGTTACTACGGCGACATAATTCAAATAATGAACAGAACCTATAATTTACGAAGCTTTCCAAATGAAAAGATGGCATAAACCAAAATAACTGAACCCCAAACAAAGCAAGATGTATGGTTGTTCAGCCCAAAATTATTATTAATGAGCAGCAATAAAAAAAAAAATTGTGGAAGAATTGATCAGTTATTAGCAATAGCAATAGCAGTTAGACTTATATACCGCTTTGTAGGGCTTTCAGCCCTCCCTAAGCAGTTTACAGAGTCAGCATATTGCCCCCAACAACAATCCGGGTCCTCATTTTACCCACCTCGGAAGGATGGAAGGCTGAGTCAACCCTGAGCCGGTGAGATTAGAACCGCTGAACTGCAGAACTAGCAGTCAGCTGAAGTGGCTGCAGTACAGCACTCTAACCACTGCGCCACCTCGGCTCTTATTGTTAGTCAAAGCAACTAACATCTTTCAAAATAAATCCCAAGACATTTTAACAATGTCACAATATAATATTCTTTTTGATGTGCTTGGTGTAACAATTCTTTCTCTGCCTTTTGAGGGGGGAAAAAAAGCAGAAAATAAGATCTTTCTTTTGGGTTGGTGGCTGTCTCAGCTAGACTTAATCTAGAACATTGCAAGAAGAATGATTGCAAACGAATTAAAGCACAGCTAAGTGTCATTGTGAGCTTACACAAACTGATATCTGTTTTCTTCAGCCTTAAATACGTCATGGGAGTATGATCAAGAAGAACAGTGGCATCCGGAAATATTGTCTCTCTGTTTTTTTGGAATGAGATGCAGAAGAGGCCTATAAACTCTTCTCGTCCTGCAATACACCTATACTGTAACTGCCCTTGGGAATGTTTGACTCAAGCTTCAGAGAAAAAGAATTAATGTTTCATTTTCCAGAACTGTCACACCCTTCCTTAATGAGCACTTAAAAGAGATGAATGTGCTGAGAATGAAAAGATTTATTTGAGATATTTAAATAATCTCTCTCAGCTATAACTAATCTGACACACACCGCTCTTGCGATGATTCCCCCCCCCCCTGTTATTTTGATAATATTCAAAGAAATTTGTTGCTGAGACTGTCATGATAGGAAAATAAATTCTCTCAATCACAAGGAATAACAGTTTTCGGTTCGTTTTTTGCATTTTTGTAAAGGCGCCTTTTCTGATAGCTCCAATTATATGTTACACGATCAATAGACTTCATTGCATTTTGGAATTAAAAACAAGACAACAAGTTATCTCATCAAATATCAGGAAATTAATAGCACAACATACCTTAAATGCTTTACAGCACCCTAAAAATCTTCTGCAAGAGTTATGACACAGTCTGGTTACTATCAGCCATGAAGTACATTACAAAGGTAATGTGGGTTTAAGAAAGAACTACTGCAGAATGTATATTTTCATTATCAAAAACGTTAAGCCATTTATCCTGAGAAGTCAGAATAATCATTAATGGCTGGAAATTTATGGTGCCAGATCTTAAACTAATGTGAATGATTCCAGGTGTTACTAATGGCTCCAGTGAAATGTGCCAGTATCTAAGACTTCTACTAAATCTGAGGTAATAGTTGAATGCTTAATCTCGACAGATGAGAAGCAATTTAACTGACACACTGATTGGATTCCGTAGGTTTAAATGGCACACGTAAAGGTACGGTCATATTGCAATCAAGAGGGTGACTTGGAAGTCATTCGGTTTCAGACCCACCACTATATTTGTGTCAAAAAAGGCTCTTTTTAAATATGATGGAGCAAAGCATATATCGGAGTGGGTGGGTCACGCGGCAATCCTTTAAATATTGCATCAAAGACCTTATGAGAAATGACCACTTTATTGTATTTTATACAATTTAGTTCCTCAGAAGAGACCGCAGCACCTTCAAACATTTTTTGCCTCCAAATAATTGCTTTAATGTTCCCCATGTGGTTCCAAATGATCCCATAAACGCAAAAATCTGAATGACTGTTGTGAGGGCCTCCCGGTTCAGGTAGGGACGCAACTGGCGCACCAGGCGAACCTGGGCAAATTCCCCCCTGGTCATAGCCGACAGATGGTGTTCGAAAGTCAGCTGTGGGTCCAGGAGGACTCCCAAATTGCGAACCCTGTCTGAGGGGCGTACTGTTTGACCCCCCCAGCCTGAGAGATGGAAAACTTGGCCAATTAGTAGGAGGGAAACACACCAGCCACTCGGTCTTATCCGGATTGAGTACAAGCTTGTCATCAGGTCATTTAGATATCTTGCCGATTCCCACACACCCTGTTTGATTCTGTCCCTACTGTGGACAGGCAACCTATTTAGTTCTTCTTGGAACTCCATGTCCCTCATTCTATTGATTACTACTTGCTTTGCTTGCTCAAAGCCTAGGGACATTAAGAATAATGATGAAAGCCCATAAGAGCCTAGCTTGTGATCAATTGCCTGTTTCCAAGGGGAAGGGAAATTGTCAGTCAACACTAGTGGGGACAGTCCCTCTGGAAAGAAGTGCATTTTAAGCCAATAAATGATCATCATCTTCCAGGCTCTTACCTGAATTTGAGGCATGCCTGTCTCAATTCTTAACTGGGCATTTGGAGTTCCATTGGGTGCAGCTAAGATGGCTCGCAGGAATTTAGTTTGTATGGTTTCTAGCGAGTCTCTCTTTGCAAGGATTCCTGATTGTGCCCCGTAAAGAATTTGTGCCAATGTTTTGGCCTCAAAAAGTTTTAAGGCAGCAGGTACTAACTGACCTCCACCTGTATAAAAGAAATGTTAGATTGCATTAGAGGACCTAATGGCTACTTGCAATGTATGATCCAGGTGTGCCTTCCATGTCCCATAAACGCAAAAGAAACAGCATTTATTAATTTAAGGTGCAATATTGATATCCATCCCTACTGCAGAATTCCTTAACATTATTAAACATCATAGATCAAAGTTGATCATTTGTAGGTTTGAAGTGATGACAGAGGCAGAAAGATTGGTCTGAGTGTGGATTTGCAGCATTGGATATTGATTTTAATAGCACATATGCTGAGGCTGCATTAATGCTTTATGCTCTGCAGGTCATATCAAAAGGCAGCCTGTTAAAAGTGGTCAATCAGCATTAGCAAGCTCTTTTGTCGACACATGTTCATTAACAATCGCTCCTGAGCAATGAAAACGGCTCAGCCTTAAAACATACACTCATGCGCACAGAGAGTTCATGCGGTGTAGGCCCTCCCTGACTGCTGTCAACATACTTTGAAACCACATCAAAATAAATTATCCATAGGTTTACCTGTCGGAAAGATAGATTCAGTGCATCCGACTGTTGCAGCCATTCCATGTGACGGGGGTGCCTATCATGTTCTCGTAATGGGGTCAAACAGCTGGATAGGGATTTAACACTCAGTAAGGCCAGAAGGCCCAAGTGCTTCAAGTGTAGGATGAATGGAGTGATGGAAGGCAGTAAGACCTGTTTATTACACCATTTTTCTGCTTCACTGCAAACCTGTAATGATTGCCACATTCCTGGATTGACAGTTGCCCTCTTTTCTTCTAATACTTGTGAAAAGTGGGTGAAGGCACAAGAACAAAAAAACAGAAGGGCCTGATGACCTATCTCAGTGCCCCATAAAGAGTTCAATTTACTTCTCCTGACAAGCAGGTGATAAGTTGCTCCGAACTGTATTTGATTGGCCTACGTAGGTTAAATCAAATTGTGGTGTAATTAATGTTGCAAAAATTGCTCTGTTGTGTTCATTCTTTTAATTAAGAGGACATGCACTGCTGTTAATGTGCTCCTAATCTTTGTTGCCTCTGCTACCTGCAATTATTAAAGATTTTCCACATAAATGATAATTGCTATACTTACATGAAATATGTCATTCACTTTTGGAACGTAACCTTACACAATCGTATTGAGGGAAATCTTATGTTTCCTTTAATTAATATTGAAGTTTTCCTTGCTCAAGACACTTTATCATAGTGGAACAGGGTCTCAGGATTTCTGCTACACGGTAAATTACTTTTCTTTCAATGACGATAACTGAGATTTGTTCCTCTATGTAACTACACAAGCACATTTAGTGAATTTGCAGGTATACCCAACAGTTCCCTCGGTGAAATAAATTTGTTTGATTAGGGTGTTGATGCAATAGAAAAAGTTATTTTATGTATATTTACCTGCTGTATGAATCTTGGAAAATATTTTTCCTTGATGCTTTTATCTGCTAGAGAAAAATGTTAGTTCAAATCAGTTGCAGGAAAAAAACAAGAAATCACACAATCTTCAAAATAAATCGCTACACTGTAAATGGCAAATTATAAAATGGCATAATTAAACATCATTTCTGCTTGCTGTTATAATTTTAGAATACTAGGCCACCTGTAGTCTTGAAAGGTATTTTTTCTCACTAAAAATCAAGAGACTATTGACACAATCTATAGCATGGGTGTCAAACTTGATCGTGTCATGTGACGCATCGTGTTGCGATGTTGTTTGCCTTTGGGGAGCCGAGGTGGGTGTGGCCTGCACCAACAGGCCACCACTATAGGCCTCATCTACAGTGAATCAAGTAAATAGACAGCTGGCACCAGTTCCATTCTACCTACACCTGATTTATTTTTCAAAATAATATTTTAATTAAAAAATAGCCAACGCTTTAAAGGAATTGATGTTTTCATGTTTGCTGAGAAAATAATGTGCTCACGACCTAAGTATGTTTCAAAATCCAACTTGATAACCATTTTAAAGTCTTTCGCAGAAACTTGTCATGTATTACAACCAGTGGTGGGTTTCAAAAATTGTTCGAACCTACTCTATGGGTGTGGCCTCCTTTGTGGGAGTGGCTTGCCACCCATGTGACCGGATGGGAGCGACTTGCCACCCATGTGACCTGATATGAAGATGCCGACGACACTTGTCAGAACCACCTTAGATTACCTCCCACACAGCACTGGCATGCATAAGAATAGGATGTAAACTTGTTTCTTAAAAGGCATCTTTGGTTTGCGTTAAAACAACTTCAACACACACAATGTTCTGATTGCACCACAAACGCAGTAGTCATCCTTACCTTTCACAGAGGCACTGGGTTTTATAAATATGAGCATGATAGTGTAGAATAATCATATCCAAGGACCAGTGGTGGGTTTCAAAATTTTTTGGAGCCTCTTCTCTAGGTGTGGCCTGCTTTCCGGGTCCACTGGTGGAACCTCTTCTAACCGGTTCGGTAGATTTGACGAACCGGTTCTACCGAATAGGTGCGAACCGGTTCTACCGAATAGGTGCGAACTGATAGGAACCCACCTCTGATTACAACATATAGGTTGAGGTGAGGAAAAGCTTCTCCTGGTGTGATTTCATAAAGTATGGGGAAATTTCTGACAGACAAACAGTAAAGGAAAAGTATTAAATGCTAATACATTTAAACTTTTTAAATATTTAAATATTACTTTGAGGCATGTAGGTGAGTCTTCTAATCTGAACAGCATCATGCCATATAGCTAAAAAAAAAGCTGCACAGCTGTGAATGCTACAAGCCACTATTATTTTTTTCTATAGACAGCTAGAAATTCTTCATTTCATGCATCATTTAGGACTTGCTACAGTGAGCCCACAAAGTCAGTAGGTATGTTAAATGTGAAAGCTTAGAGGGAGTACTGGGAAGACATGGGATGTTCTAATTTCATATCTAAACATTCAGCAACATCTCAGCTATTTCCCTTGTGCTACATGCTTAGAAGCCATAAGCTGAAACTCCTGGGCCAAATATACTCCCTGCATAATTTGAAAACTGATACCAGTTGCTATCTAAGGAGGAAAGCAACTCTGGAGACAGTGAAGTCTATGCCCATGAAAGAGGCTGGTCAACTACATTAGAGACTGAATGAAGAAGGACTTACCCAGAACCACGATTCACCTCAGAAACACATTGCTAATTAGATAGATAGATAGATAGATAGATAGATAGATAGATAGATAGATAGGTAGGTAGGTAGGTAGGTAGGTAGGTAGGTAGGTAGGTAGGTAGGTAGGTAGGTAGGTAGATAGATAGATAGATAGATAGATAGATAGATAGATAGATAGATAGATAGATAGATAGATAGATAGATAGATAGATAGATAGATAGATAGATAGATAGATAGATAGATAGATAGATAGATAGATAGATAGATAGATAAGATCCTTTGCTAGCAGGCAGGTTCTAGGACTCCTGCCGCCACCAAAGGACCTTCCCAAAATTGCTTTTCTGAGCACGGGGAAAATGGATAGTATTTTGTCCCTTCTGTCTCACGGTTGCTCAGAAAAGCAACTCCAGGAAGGTCCTTTGGTGGCGGGAGGCGTCCTAGAACCTGCCTGCTAGCAAAGGACCTTCCCGGAGTTGCTTTTCTGAGCAATGGGGAGACAGAAGGGACAAAATACCGGCCGGCCAGGACGGGTATACAGGGCCGGGGGCGGGGCAGGATTACTTCCGGGTCCGGTGACCAACAGGTTCACGAGAACCGGCGGGAACCGGGAGCAACCCACCCCTGGAATGGGTCCAGGCAAAGTTATTGGAATTACCTCACACTATGTTATGTTTCACTAAGTTAACTTAACATGTAATGTACATAATATAATTCTATTTGAACATGATAAAATACATATATAAAAAAAATAACAATAAACCAAAGGAAGTATTAGGGTTATCTTGAACCTAACCAGCAAGTATCAAAATAATTTTTTAAAAAATATATTTTTTTTATTTTCCACTTTCATAACATATAACCACATGTATACTATTACATAGCCAATATCCTATTGTGTTAAGTAGTAATTACATCAGTTCCTCTTGCCATCAACGCCCAGAAAGATAGAAATCCATTATTAGCTCTTCTGCTCTCCATACACCTCCTTCTTCTACCTCTCTCCTACTTCCTTTCTTCCCTCCATCATCACTTTCTACTCTACTTCCCCTTCCTTTCTCCTTCTCCTCTCTCCCCTTACCACTCCTCCTTATCCTTCTCATCTTCCCCCCTTACCCTTTTTCCTATCCCTCTCTTCCTATCTTTCTTCTCTCCTCTGTTTCCCACTCTTCCTCTCATTCACTTGGTGTATTTCAGCTTCTGAGCAAACTCCATTCTATGTTGATGGTATTTAAGCTTCCTTATCAATATACTTATACTTAAATAATTTTGACATGAGAATATTGCCTAAAAAAGTTAGATGTGAAGGAAGAGGAGCAAAAGCTATTGTTTCTATCAGCCAAAGGTATAGATCAGTGTTTCTCAACCTTGACAACTTGAAGATGTCCGGACTTCAACTCCCAGAATTCCCCAGCCAGCATTCGCTGGCTGGGGAATTCTGGGAGTTGAAGTCCGGACATCTTCAAGTTGCCAAGGTTGAGAAACACTGGTATAGATCATGGCTAGTTAGCTGAATCTGGAGACAAAACAAAGAAAGGAAAAGATCTACAATCTTTGCAAGAAAACAATTTTGTTTTCCTTTAGCCCTGAACATTACCTAAGCAAGCCTATTACTTATAAGAAGAATATTGCAGTGACAAAAGAATTGAGTCTCCTGGAATTATCATCCATCAGTGGTGCTGAGAGTCATTTCATTCCAAAAAAACATTGTCCTACAAGCTCAGAGGCAGAGAAATTGCTGGAATTCCAAGCATGCCCACAGGCTTTCCAACACCTGTTCAGAAAACACAATGTAATTAAATATTTAGGTGCTACGCTGTTGTTGAAAAATGAGCAATTCAGAATTAATTTAAGTGTGTTTTAATTCATCATGATATTTAAATGTAATAATATTAGAAAAATAATTATCTTAAAGTACCATATTTGTGACTGGTCAGGAAAAAAAAACCCTGAGGAAATGGACTTCTTAAAATAGGTGCTAATACTTCACCAGGGATATGCAAACCAAATAATACATTTCCTGAATAACTCATAGTGTATCTCTAACAAGAAAGACACATATTTCAGCAAATTACTCAGAAAACCTGCCTCGGAATATTTAGGAGTGTATGAGCCAAGTGAAGCAAGCGGAAGTAATTGAAAAGTATCTCTAAATCTTACAAGAGATTTTATGCTAGGCGTCATCTGGATTTGTACGCTAAACTGAGTACACTAACTAGAGAAAAAGAGCCAATGAAGTTCATTAAGCAAAACACACTGTGTGTGTCTTTGTGTATTTGTGTGATTGAGTTGTTCATTCACTGTTCCATTTTAAATTCTATATTACATTATTATCTTACTAAGTGTTTTCCGTGCAGGGAGAAAAGAAATTGCGTATATGCGTGTCTGCTAGAAAAAAAAATTAAAGCAAGAAAGCTTCTAGCCTTTTTCTGATTCAAATTCATCGTACTTAGAAACTAGAAGAATAATTTTATATACTGTATAAAAGAGTCATATTTTAGCTACTGTCTTCCCTGTTTTTCAAAACAAAGCAGTGTTTATCCGGAGAGGTCTCAGCTATCTGATTTTGCTCAACTCTAGCAACAGTTAGTTAATAAACATAATAAAATTGAGAAACATGTTCTTTCTAAGCATTACAACGGGCATTGTCTATCAAAGGACTGAGATTATATGTACAATACTATTTTTTTTTAAGTACAAAAGTCACGATTTGATATAATTGCATCAGGTGATATAATGGACCTTGTTCAAATGATATAACTGTAATCAGTTGGACAATAATCAAGATCTATATACTATCATTTAGTAACATTACAATGTAATGGATCCCTAGAAAGTCAGATATAGTATCTCGAACTTATTTATTGCATATTTGGTCATTTAGATCCAAGAAGATATACTCTAACACAAAACTATAAAAAGATATGCATACAATGCTTAAATCTTTCTCCATAATAGTCAAAATTCTACGTACTTCTCCTAAAGTAAGTGCTGAAAAAGAAGCTACATGCATTGTATAAAATAATGTAAAGTATGGTTATCCAGAAATTAAAGAATATTGACAAAATTGAATATTAGTCTTATTTAATCCATGGGCCAAGAACCAAAGTTCATCCTTGCCTTTTGATTAGAAACATCAATTGGTGAGAGTCAGTCTGGCCTGATTAAAATATATTGTCAGTTTTTTTAGTTACCTTTTCATCCTCCATTCCTAGTTTTTCTAGTGTGTTTTTACATTTCAAGCCTGAAGCAGATCTTGTGGCGCAGTGGTTAAATGCAGCACTGCAGGCTACTTCAGCTGACTGCAGTTCTGCAGTTCGGCTGTTCAAATCTCACCAGCTCAAGGTTGACTCAGCCTTCCATCCTTCCGAGGTGGGTGAAATGAGGACCCGGATTGTTGTTGGGGGCGATATGCTGACTCTGTAAACCGCTTAGAGAGGGCTGAAAGCCCTATGAAGCGGTATATAAGTCTAACTGCTATTGCTATTTAAAGTGAACCCATGTTTGGGAAATTAAAAGGGTTAAAATATAAAGCAAATAATAAGGCAACATGCATGGAACCCTGTCTGTGAGTAAAGTTAGGTGATGCAGAAACATGTAGTGATTCATCTAATAGATTTCATGCATAGTAGGAAAATGAATCTGGATTGCTTTAGCCCTAAGATAATATCATGAGGACATTATATACCATACTGGTTCTCCATTAAAACAGTCCCTTCCCTATCACTGGGGGAAAAAATGAATTTCCTGATGTGTTTAAACTTAAAATGAATCACAAAGACACCACATTTTCTTCATCCTGGCTTTCAGCCACGGATCTGAATGGATGATGTGTGAACTGATTCAGAATATGAATAATTTGCTGTTAAGTATCACATGTGAACAGAGACTTCTCATGTTCTTCTACTACAGCAATAAACGATAAGGGCCAAGCTTCAATCAATGGGTTATCTTTATGAATACAGGACGGCATATAGTATTGTATGGCAGATAGTTAATCTATTATGAGTATGTTCTTTATTCATATCACAAATTTAAGTGAATGTAACATCTCTGACGTTACCATTACAAGATCATAATGATGCTCTTAATAAAGTAAGTATACTAAGCATCAACCAGTTGATACTGTAGTACTAATAAATTACTACTGGTTCGGGCAACCTGGTCTGAACCACGAGCATTTCACCCATCTTAATCCCATCACCCTGGAGCTGAAGTGGAAGACAAGGGAGCTGCAGGGAGCTGCTTTATCTTTAAAGCATGTTTCTCCTTTTATAGCAGTTAGACTTATATACCGCTTCATAGGACTTTCAGCCCTCTCTAAGCGGTTTACAGTCAGCATATTGCCCCCAACAACAATCCGGGTCCTCATTTTACCCACCTCGGAAGGATGGAAGGCTGAGTCAACCCTGAGCCAGTGAGATTTGAACAGCCGAACTGCAGAACTGCAGTCAGCTGAAGTAGCCTGCAGTGCTGCATTTAACCACTGCGCCACCTCGGCTTTTCTCATCCAGGGAAATATAATATTATGCCTTTTTAATATTTCCTATGATATTTCATTCTTCTAAGCGGGCTGGGTGCTAACATTCAGAATTATGCCAAATAGTCTAAATTTTTAGGTTTGTCTTTCATCCATTTCTGTTGCCTGTCCTCCACTCACCTCTTTCTCTCTGTGTGTATCTATGTGTATGCACCAGAGGTGGGTTCCTACCAGTTTGCACCAGTTTGGTAGAACCGGTTCATCAAATCTACCGAACCGGTTAGAAGAGGTTCCACCAGTGGACCCGGAAAGCAGGCCACACCTACAGAAGAGGTTCCAACATTTTTTGAAACCCACCACTGGTCCTTGGATATGATTATTCTACACTATCATGCTCATATTTATAAAACTCAGTGCCTCTGTGAAAGGTAAGGATGACTACTGCGTTTGTGGTGCAATCAGAACATTGCGTGTGTTGAAGTTGTTTTAACGCAAACCAAAGATGCCTTTTAAAAAACAAGTTGACATCATATTCTTATGCATGCCAGGGCTGTGTGTAAGGTAATTTAAGGTGGTTCTGACAAGTGTCGTTGACATCTTCATATCTGGTCACATGGGCAGCAAGCCACTCCCACAAAGGAGGCCACACCCACTGAGTAGGTTCGAACAATTTTTGAAACCCACCACTGTTATGCACCCATGTTTATGTGTTTCTTCTTGCTTCTGTCTTCTCTCTTATATGTTGCAAATGTCTGAATGAAGGACAACGGACAGAAAAGAGTGAGTTTCCTGGGACTTCTTGCTGTTGCTGTATCCTGTTGGTGGAGGATTTTTGAGTACAAATATGGTCCTTGGAGTGAAGATAATGTTGGGACAGATTTGGCTGGCCTTCAGGAAGTCTGCATGGCAGTGAAGCAAATGGTCTAAAGAGAAAATAACCGAGGCAAAATAATTAGCTGAGTTCCAGAAGAAGGTTCTTGGCAGCTTCCAGAGCAAAGTTTGCTACCAGAAAAACTGATGCTACCAACAAATAATTCAAAAAGCCAAAAACTTCACTAGTGTGCACTAGAGGATTGGGGGTGGGGGGTGGGGAGAGAGACAGGGGACAAACTAGAGAAAGATATATTGTATGTTAAAGTAAAACTGGGAGGAGGGCGAGAGTCCACATGTTTTTTATACAGTAATTTTATTCAAAGTTACAATTAAAAAGAACAATACACTTACAAAAAATAGAAAGAAAAATAGAAAGAGAAGAAAAAGGAATATAAATGGGGTTGCCCCTGAAAACTGTTCAGAGGCTACAACTAGTCCAGAATGCAGCCGTGCAAGTGATACTGGGTGTACCAAGATACACCCACATTCAGGGGTGGGTTTCTCACCCCGTTCCAACCGGATCGGTGCGCGCATGCGTACTAGCATCTGCGCGATGCTCCAGCTGCTCCTGGAGGATCGCGCAGGCATTCTGCGCATGCGTGGAAAGCGCAAAATTTGAAAAAACCAGGTAAGGAGCGGGCGCGGGTGTGCGGGCACGCGCGGGCGCGGGGGGGCTTTGCCGATCCCGGAAGTTACTTACTTCCGGGTTTGGCGACCAACCGGATTGCAGGGACCGGTGCGAACCGGTCGAAACCCACCCCTGCCCACATTACACCTATCCTCCGCGAGCTGCACTGGCTCCCTATTGGTCTCCAAGCACTATTCAAGGTGCTGGTCATTACCTTTAAATCCCTACATGGCCTAGGACCTGGATATCTGCGAGACCGTCTTCTGCCGCATACCTCCCAATGGCCGATAAGATCGCACAGGGTGGGCCTTCTCCAGATGCCGTCAGCCAGACAATGTCGGCTGGCAGCTCCCCGGGGGAGGTCCTTCTCTGTAGCCGCTCCGACCCTATGGAATGAGCTACCACCAGAGATCCGGACCCTACCCACTCTCATGGCCTTCCGAAAGGCTATCAAAACCTGGCTATTCCAGCAGGCCTGGGGCTGTTGACCTCATGACCGAGGTCCAGGCCCGATTAGACTGGGTGCATGATGTGGTTTTTAATCTATTTTCCTCTGTTCTTTTAACTCTTCACTTTTTAAATTTTATTTTTTGTAAGCCGCCCGGAGTCCTTCGGGATTGGGCTGCCTATAAATTCATTAAATCAAATCAAATCAAATCAAATAAATATTTTTTAATAAATAATATAGATACATTATTTTAAATAAAAACATATTTTATACATTATTTTATACAGATTTTATATAGATGATGATAATGATGATGGATTATGGATGGATAGATGATGGAGAAAATAGATAGATGGATGGATGGATGGGTTGGTGGATAGATGGATAGAAGACAGATGGATGATAGGTAGGTAGGTAGGTAGGTAGGTAGGTAGGTAGGTAGGTAGGTAGGTAGGTAGGTAGATGAATGCTTGCAATAGTATCATGAATTGGCCCAAGAATATGTTACATATTCTTTATTTCTTATATATGGGAGATGAACTACATGGTTCAATAGTTGTCCTAATTTTTTTAAAAATCTCTTTATCAAGTAGCTGGCTTCCAGGGATGGTATTATAAAGATCTGAGGGAATCCAAAGAAGCAGGGAAAAATTGAAATCAAATACATTTTAGAAAATTAATACAACATAACAGACCTTATATTGAATAATTTTCATTATAGAATACAATTCTCTTACCAGAGCACAGCAATTACCCAGTGATTGTTGATGTTGGATGCTGCCATTGTTCCATTTTTAAGCTAGAAATTAAATTGCACAGTGATAGTTGCTCAGCAGCTGTAACTTTTTCATACACACCTCCTACGGTTTTGGAACAATGACAATATTGTGATAACAAGGCGGCAGAAGTCTTTTCTGAAGCAAGATTCCTCTTGATATGGAAATCTATGCTGCATATTATGTATTATGTATGAAAGAATTAAAATAATTATTGCAATTGAGTAATGAGCCTGAAATAAGTGCTGATTTTATTTTTGAGAGTTCAAGCAAGTGAAACTAAAGGCTTCAGCCTGCACCAAAAGAAATTCAGAACAACCTGACAAATTCCATATTCCTAACTACATATATAACACATTTATTTTAAAAAGATAAGATCAGAACAAAAATATGTCCTTTTATTGTGGATTTTTTTTCTTATTCTGGTGTAACATCCGTTTTTGGTCTGCAAAGACGAGTTAATCGGGGTGGGTGGGTTACTTACTAATAATTTTAGTTGCTGAAGATTGTTGCAATCTTCATATCTTAAATCCCTCAACCTCTGTGGTTGTAAAAAAAAAAGACAACTGTCAGATCTGCCCCAGTCCGATCCCTTAGAAAAGAAAAACCCTTGACTCCAATTGGATGAAATGATAGATTCCTTTACTAAGACTGCTGGCTGCAGTAAAGTCAAGCTAGAACTAAATTTCTTGCATGAAAGCATACAGGCTTTTCCCTCAATCCATCCATTGGACCAGTCCAATTCCAGCTAATGTGTGGAGGTCTAGATGTTTTGGGAACTTTCAGTGATTGTAGCAATCAGCATACCGTTTCCAAGCATCTCTGGCCTTTGAAGACTGTATCCTTGGAGATTGGCACGAACTGGTTCAAAGCATCTCTGGTGTTCCCAACTGTCTTTCCCATCTCCCAGTTTCCCTGCACTACCCTAATACATGTTTATTGTCTCTCCAATTGGTTCCCCATTCCTTTCCTTCCCCTAAATATTAATGCCAGGATTGCGATAAGGATTGAAGCCGAAGAGGGCAGAACTGACATCAACAATAATTAACTCCCAATCTGTTGCTCTGCCAGAGCTAGCAAAAACAGTTGCCTAAAATTGGTATAAGCTAGAAAGGTTGGATACCTGAGTGAATTTCATTATTGTCACTTCCTTTCTGCAGGGTGGCATATAGCATCCTCTTCTTTCCCATGATACCCTAAGATATAAAATTGATTAATAAGTCAATATATCTGGCCCTTCTCCTCCAAAGGCTTAAGGCATTCCTGGCTTTGTGACTCTGTCTTTAAAACAAGAAAAATTGTGACTTATTTTTCAAGGTTATGGTGAAGATAGGTTATATAAAATAGATACCTAAATTGTGGACTGAAAGTGGATCCTGCAGTATCAAACTGAGATACTGATGGAATATATTGAATTTTCTCATTATTAGCCTAATGCTCTTCATAAAAATGAGGTTTTTTTTTAAAAAAACATAATTGATAGAATAACAAAATGAAAAAAATAGTATTTTGTCTACTTATAATTAATAAAAAATAATTTTTATGTATGCTGGATTTTTTCCTTACTACCTTATAAAAAATTAATTTACAATTGCTTACTGAATTTGAATGACTATGTTACATGCCAGGCCCTCCATGGAGGAGCATGTCAGTCACTTGTCATAATACCATTTCACAGTTTCAAATCTTTCATCTGAAATGGTCCCAAACTTTTCAGAAATATGTCAGACTGAGACATCATCCATGCTTTCCCATTCTACTATCACCTCTTCATTATAACTGGGTCCTATATTCCAACTTTCTTCTTGTTACTAGTATCTTGACATCTGTGTCCTCCTTGAAAAGTTTCACATTCATAAAAATGACACTGCACATGAAAGGGATAATACTGAACTGACCATTTAAGTTTAAATTATCCAATCAGGATTAATGCGATTAATGTTCATAGGAATAATAAATTGTTTACTTAAAAGTAATATCTCTAATGTGGTATAGTGACTGGACATACTGGGAATAGACAGGCTGATAAATCTTAAATGAGATTTGGATGATTTAATTGAAGCTAACAGGTTTAATTTATAACTGTAAGTTGTAGTAGTTGTAGTTGTAGTTGAGTTTATTTATAGGCCGCCCTTTTCCCTGAGGGGACTCAGGGCGGCTAACAACTTGTATGGGAGGGGGAAACATACGATGACATATAAACACAATATATAATTAAAATCAAGCAACATTCATTCAACATTCGGGTGGGGGCGGATTATACTCTTTACCCCCAGGCCTGATGGGATAGCCAGATCTTGAGGGCTGTGCGGAAGGTCTGGACGGTGGTGAGGGTACGAATCTCCACGGGGAGATCGTTCCAGAGGGTCGGAGCTGCTACTGAAAAGGCTCTCCTCCGCGTAGTTGCCAGCCGGCACTGGCTGGCAGATGGCACTCGGAGGAGGCCTAATCTGTGAGATCTAATGGGTCGAGAGGAGGTGATTGGCAGGAGGCGGTCTCTCAAGTACGCAGATCCACTACCATGAAGGGCTTTGTAGGTAGTAAGTAGCACCTTGAAGAGCACCCGGAGATCAACAGGTAGCCAGCGCAGCTCGCGGAGGATAGGTGTTATGTGGGTGAACCGAGGTGCACCCACAATCACTCGCGCGGCCGCATTCTGGACTAGCTGAAGCCGCCGGATGCTCTTCAAGGGCAGCCCCATGTAAAGCACGTTGCATAGAACATCTTGGAAATACAACTTGAAATAGGTATACTGCTTCATACACTATCATTATTTTTATATCATTAATATTTCTTACCTTCCCTATATACTTGACAATGTCCAGATCTCTTTTCCCATGTTATATACATGTTCCTATTGGGATATACTGGGATATTCATAATTTACACCAGTGGTGGGTTTCAAAAATTGTTTGAACCTACTCTGTGGGTGTGGCCTCCTGTGTGGGAGTGGCTTGCTGCCCATGTGACCAGATATGAAGATGCCGACGACACTGTTCGCACTGTTCTAATATTTAGAATAGAATAACAGAGTTGGAAGGGGCCTTGGAGGTCTTCTAGTCTAATCCCCCGGTTAGGCAAGAAACCCTACACCATTTCAGATAAATGATTGCTCAATTTCTTCTTAAAAACATCCAGTGTTGGAGTATTTACAACTTCTAGAAGAAAGTTGTTCCACTGATTAAGTGTTCTGTCCAGTGGTGGGTTTCAAAAATTGTTTGAACCTAATCTGTGGGTGTGGCCTCCTTTGTAGGAGTGGCTTGCCGCCCATGTGACCGGATGGGAGTGGCTTGCCGCCCATGTGACCGGATATGAAGATGCAGACGACACTTGTCAGAACCACCTTAAATTACCTCACACACAGCACTGGCATGCATAAGAATAGGATGTAAACTTGTTTTTTAAAAGGCATCTTTGGTTTGCGTTAAAACAACTTCAACACACGCAATGTTCCGATTGCACCACAAACGCAGTAGTCATCCTTACCTTTCACAGAGGCACTGAGTTTTATAAATAGGAGCATGATAGTGTAGAATAATCATATCCAAGGACCAGTGGTGGGTTTCAAAATTTTTTGGAACCTCTTCTGTAGGTGTGGCCTGCTTTCCGGGTCCACTGGTTGAATCTCTCGGTAGATTTGATGAACCGGTTCTACCGAATATGTGCGAACTGGTAGGAACCACCTCTGTCTGTGAAGCTTTAGAGCAGGGGTATCAAGCTGCCAGCCCACGGGCTGGTTGCATCACATGCTGGTCATGCCCATATCCAGTTTAGCAAAGAGGTCTCGTGATGATGACATGATGACGTGAGTTTGATGACCGTGCTTTCGAGGATTGAAGCATTTTTGCAGTTTCTACAGCATTGCTTCTAATACACATTTAGTGCACAGTAAACGTGCAAGTGAATTTACCAGATTTGGTGTCTGGTGAAACTTCCCATCATGGAATTCACTGCTTGCTTCTCTCAAAACCTAGAATCTGGAGTCCACACCTAATTAGGAAAGAATTCAAACACTTCGGCTTCTGTTACACGTACTACATTATGTAGTGGTGACACAGCGATAGAGAATACTTCTTAGAGCCTTTAATAATCAAATACTATTCCCCCCCTTCTTTACTCATAGGTCACTTCTTTAACAGAATAAATTATGATCAGCCCCTTTGTCTAAATGTAAAATTGAACAGAACTACAGTGCCACAATGCACTGTGTTCTCCCTGTCAGTATTTCCCTTTCATTAAAACTGTCTTTGAAATAGTTCATCCTCAACTATCTTTGTAGCCCAGCAAGAACATCACAATTTGGGAAGCTTTCTCTGTGTAGAAAATAAATTGTAGTGCCTCAAAAAGCCAGCAGCGGTTGTTTTTTTTAAAAAAGACATTTAAAATGTTGTTACTTAGAGGAGATAACAGATAAAGAGCAGGAAATACTTTTGAAATAAATCTTTGGCTTCTTTTAAAGAAGAATCAATTCTCCATAAACTTTTCTGCCTCTAGCAAATAAAGTCTCTTCACTTAAAGAGACTGTCCTACATGGCAAGCTACTAATAGTGCTCTCTACTATTAACTCTTTTGGAACTTGCTTTTGGCACCAAATGCATTTGTCTTCTGCCAAGCCTTTCTTTGTAAATTCCTCATTTCGAATGAGGAATACGAGTAGGACACAACAGGAAGAGACGTTGAGAAGGATTGTTGACCAACGTGACAAGACAACATCAATTATTATTAGGTGAAAGTCTGTAATTGAAAAGGATGGGCAGCAGAGTGGAGAACAGTGTTTTTATCATATTTTTTGAAATCAGTGGGAATAGTTTTCCTCTCTTTTGCTAAGTTCAAGATTGCTCCTGCTTAGAAATGCTGCTTATTGAATCAAAGTTTTAGTAGCAGCAACAGTGGAGTTACAGCCGATAGTTAAAACCAGAGAAAGCTAATCAATAAATCTCAGCATGGTCAGAAGGACTCAATAGTTCAAAGGATCAGAAGACATGCACTGGACTGTACAAAAATCAAACCCCTAAAGTCAGTTTATAAGACCAAGGAATAAAACTTTACAGGGTCACACTTATATCTGATTTTGAAAAAAAAAAAGACAAGCCTTTACTCTGCTTGTATGAATAAAATGACATATTCTTCCTATAAAACATATGTTGTTGGCTAGTGTATTCTTTATTATTATGACTAATTTCTAGAAAAAAAGAATACATTTTACTTAGTGTTCCATTCAAACAATGCGTGTATGTATATTTGCATGTCTATGATTATGTCTATGTCTATGTGCATGTGTATGGGTATATATCTCTGTGTGTGTGTATGCATATATGTATATATGTGTGTGTATGTATGTATGTATATGTGTGTGTGTGTGTGTGTGTGTGTGTGTATCTATATCTATATCTACATCTCTTATCTCTATCTCTATCTCTATCTCTATCTCTATCTCTATCTCTATCTCTATCTCTATCTCTATCTCTATCTCTATCTCTATCTCTATCTCTATCTCTATCTATCTATCTATCTATCTATCTATCTATCTATCCATCTATCTTTCTATCATATATATGTATGTATGTATGTATGTATGTATGTATGTATGTATGTATGTATATATGTTGCATTTGTTCTGATAAATAAATATATAAAATAATAAAAAAATTATCAGCACAAATGCAACACAAATGTAACAAGGCAATATAATAAAATGGCTTTCTGCCTGGATGGCTCCTAGAGTGAGCCGATAGACAAAAAAGGGAAGCAGTATGCTCCCTCCCATATTTGGACATACCAATAGCAATAGCAATAGCAGTTAGACTTATATACCGCTTCATAGGGCTTTCAGCCCTCTCTAAGCAGTTTACAGAGTCAGCATATCGCCCCCACAGTCTTAAACATCTATAAATGATATTGCGTGATCTTATGCGATAGACTTATTCACTGTTCCAATCGTAATTGACTTTGAGTGACTCACTGAATTACGACCAGCATTCAGGCTAAAATAATATAAGAACACCTCCGGAACAGTAATAACAACAACAACATTTCCAACACCAAAGAGTAACCCAGAGAGAAACATTCAGCCTCAAGAGAGAACAAGACAAATACCAGCCTACAAATGCCAAAGGCCTGTGAAAAAGCTGGGTCTTAACAGCTTTGCAAAAGGCCAGAGAGTCAGTGCCTACCTAATATCAGGGGAAATACTTATCCAAGGCAAAAAACAAGGGAAGGCCGAAGCCTCTGCAGATACCTGTTGTGGAGGGTGGTAATCAGAGCTGACACAAACACACTGCAGAGCCAAAAGATCCACCTTATTGTTATTTATCCCTGTTTATGACAACATATATAATCTGAGTGCATGCACAAGGGAGGGCAAACACAAAGCGTTTATTGATAATTAGCAACGTGAGTGAAGTCTTTAAAAAAAATCTATTTATTTTTCTTGCTTATTATTAATAACACACGCAAAAAAAGAGGAAAGCACAGAAGTAATGCGATGGAGATTCATTACAATGTCAAAGAGGGGAAAAAAGAGCATGTTAGAATACGGGAAAGAGACACAACCAAGAGAAAAGAAAATGCAAAATGAAATGTTATTTTAGCAATAACCAGTTATAATTCTATATGTACTGTACATATAGAATTGTAATTGGTTATACATGTCTAATACAAATGTTATTCAATTGGGGGTTCACCGACAAATGCGCGCACGACAAATGCGCGGTGATAAAACCGTGCCGATAAAACCGCGATGTCGAAATCGTGTCCACAATAGTGTGCCAACAACAGTGTGCTGACAACAGCGCACCTACAAAAGCGCACCATCAACAAACAACATGAAAACAATGTAATAACCCTAACCCTAACCCTAACCCTAACCCTAAACCTAACCCTAACCCTAAACCTAAACCTAAACCTAAGACTTCTGCATTGCTAGAGCGTGAACTGCATTTATTATCTCAGTGCCTATGTAATGGACTGTCTTCTCACCATTTGACTCCTTTGTTATTTAATTGGTAAGTGTAAAACTCTTTTGTTTTTCTTTGTTGGAATGATTGGGATGATAAATTTGTCAGCGTTCCAAATACCATGCAGAATTAAATCAGAGTCGAAGGCAAAACTATGCTTAAAGTCCCAATTTAATAAGGCAGGCATGTTGGCATCGTGCTGTGGGATTCCAACTCTGGAAGTTACATCAGAATCCCACCCAGTTGATCTTGTCCCCACACCCACAGTCCATCACATGGTCCAATCTTCTTCTTCCACGCTGGCATCTACGCCCAACTGCTTCCGGTCAGGTGTGAAAGTGTGGAGACAAAGGATGACCTTGCTTCTAGTAAAGAATGAAAAACAATACATTCCACAATCCAACTCCTTCTATTCCCCCATCCCATCGACTATACTTAAAGGAACAGCATAATGAAATAAGAGAAAGTGTGGCAGGCCAAAATTCTAAAAGGAATATAAATGCAGGCCTGATGAAATTATGGGTACAAAGCAGGGGTGAAATCTGCTACCGGTTCGCTTCGCACACAGGCGCACCACAGGTGCTACCATGCAGCACTGAAAAGGGAAGATTAAGAAGCCTTTTCTAGTCTGCAAAGGTAAGTAGAACAATGAGGGAGGAACAGCTGTGCCACATGATTTAGATTCGTAGGAAGCAGGATTTCCTGCTTTCTAGTGAATATAAATCATGCGGCACAGCTGATTGTCCGAGCTGCTGGTTCGGCCAAACTGGTAGCATTTTTGACTACCGGTTCAGGTGAACCAATCTGAACTGGTAGCTTTTTACCCCTGGTACAAAGTTCAGGAAATAATCCCCTTCTCCTGTGAAAGGAGAAGAAACATGGAACTGTGGAACTGTCAGAAACAGAATTATTTCCGGTGTACAAGAGAATATAGCAGAAAGAGTTATAGAGAAAGTTAGATATGTGGAGTTGCTTAGCTCTTTTAAAGGTTCCCCCCCTCCCCGATTAACATTTTTTTAAAAGAGAACACAGTGAATATAGAAAAGCAACTATTTGAAATAGACTTGATTCTTTCAATCAGAAAAAAAATGACAGGATTAAAGCCTTAGGGACTGATTCACATGAAAAGAAAGGCTTGAGAATTTTGATAAACAGTTCTCTAAAACTAAAGATGTTCAGATGAAAGGACCTTATTCCATAGAAATATTTCATAATATTTAAACTTTTCTTATAATGCTGAGCAAGTGCAAATTGTAGCAGACTTTATTCAAATCTTGTATGTGCAGCTAGAATACAAGGTTAAAATTAAAACTGCTCATTTTTATCCAGTACAAAGTTTAGTTTTACTGGGGATAAATTTTAAAGATCTACATCATGGGATCATATTCTGAGTTTATCTTGGCAAGCAGAATATTTTGAAAGATTTGTAATGTTTCTAGATCAAAACAAAATATACTGATTTTTTTTTCTATACTATTCTCTAAGTTATATTGTGTATGGTGGCAGGATGTTGATCTAGTGGCTGCAATAAAGTTTATTGATTTAAAATAATTTTAATAAAGAAGTTTTTATATTTAATATCTTAAAAATGGGAGTGTGGTCCAACTTGGCTTGTGCAAAGATATATGCTTCTTGTAACAGTATTTTGCTCTGCCTCTTCCAAACATCTTTGTAGAATTAATTCTGTTTTTCTTTTCTTTTTTCTTGTCTTTTTTCTTTTCTTTCAATTTATTTCCCCCCTCTTTTTATATTTTTATAGTTCTATATATTGAAGCTTTACTTTCCAAATATATTATTTGGGACACATTTGATTTTTTAAAATTAATTATTAAATTATACATTATTAAATAATCTCTGGGTTTTTTCAATCTGCAAAGTTAATTGAGCTTCATTCCCTTTGAAGTAAATCCAGAAATTATCCATTAGTTGAAATCAATGGGATTTCTGTTAGTCGTGACTTAGTAATTAGTCAAACATAGTAATACAATCCTACAGATATCTACTTTGTGTAGAAAAACAGACCCAATTAAATGCAGGTAAACCCAGACCTAGGTAAATGCATAAGAGCCGAGGTGGCGCAGTGGTTAGGGTGCAGTACTGCAGGCCACTTCAGCTGACTGTTATCTGCAGTTCAGCGGTTCTAATCTCACCGGCTCAAGGTTGACTCAGCCTTCCATCCTTCCGAGGTGGGTGAAATGAGGACCCAGACTGTGGGGGCGATATGCTGACTCTGTAAACCGCTTAGAGAGGGCTGAAAGCCCTATGAAGCAGTATATAAGTCTAACTGCTATTGCTATTGCTATAAGAGATTGCAGCCTGAACTGAAGCATGACTAACTTTCTGTGGTGACAACATATCCTTTGTTATGGCAAAGTAGGGCATTTCCTAAGAAATTCCTCAAATCGTCAATGTTTTTTCTGTTACCATTTCATTTTTCTCTTTCTCTGCAGCAGAGATATTCATGGCTATATCAGTCAGACTGATATTCAGTCAGACCTAAAACTCCTTAAAATTTACAAAATCAGTAGAGCAGCTTTGGTGTCATATAATTCTTAAATTCTTCTTGCGATGAAATCTCATTAAAAAGAGGTGTTGGTGAATTTTCTTGGGGGGTGGGTGGGAGGAAGAAAATGATATTTTATTGTGCTTTCCTTGGCAATTTGTAAATAAATATACCTTGGAAGTTGTAATTAACATTTTTATTAGATAAATGACTCATACTTGGTAAATTACCATGTATAAATATTCCATTAATATGCAACACAAACTTATCATAGTTTACAGCTATCAGCAGTGCAAACATATGTTCAGACACAGTGCCTCAGTGTATCCATATTTGAGGATTCCTTGGCAAACATATTGATGATTTAAGGATCTTAGAATTGCAAAGGGAAAGCAAATCTTTCAAGTGGGCTCGATGTGATGGCAGGGTGAATTTGTTTATGCTGGAAAGAGGAAAGATTCATCATTGCCAAAGTGTTTTGTCTAGAGCTGGTTTTTACATGCTAGTTGTTTTCCCAACATTCTTACTGTGCCATACAATAATCAGAAAGGAAGACTATTTACTTAGCATTATTGAAAGAGGAGTAAGCTTGATTTGGCTCCAAAATTGGAAAAAAAGCAACATTTTAATCATTGCCATTCCAGGAAAATTTAACTGGGTTCTTCTTAATGTCGTCTTTTACCATTTTGAGTGTTGGGGGAATTTAACTGGGTAAGAGTAGAAAAAATAAATGGTAATCAGTACATCTGAATTTAAAAAGAAACAAACACACCATTTCTCTCCTTCCCAGCCAGCTTCCAACAGTTAACGGGTGAAACTGGATTTGCTTAACGACTGTGTAATTCACTTTAGAAACATCTTTTTTAACAATAGAAATTCCAGCTCCAATTGCAGTCATAAGTGAGCATGAGAGATCATGTTATTAAAATTTGTCACCTAACATGACTAAGCTTGCTGAAATGTCATGTTCTATTTTTCTTTAACAAAGCAACATAAAACAGGTTAGAAATTAGAAAACATATATATAGTGTCACAACCCCTGGTCTGCCCAAATATGGAGGAAGCTTACTGCTTCCTTTCTCTGTCTATCGGCTCATCACAAGAGACCATCCAGACAGAAAGCCATTATTTTTACTGTTGCCTTGGTTACATTTGTGTTGCCTTTGTGCTGATAAATAAATAAAGGGAGACTAGTATAGATCTATTTCAAGCTATTTAGCTCTCATCAGCTAGCCATACCCTTACTGGGAATCGAACCTGGGCTGTATTACATATCAGGCAATTATGTTAGCCACTAGGCCACAGGCTCTCCTCCTTTATCAGCCAAGCCAGGGAATTAGGTATGTATTGTGTCACAACCCCTGGTATGCCCAAATATGGGAGGAAGCATACTGCTTCCTTTCTCTGTCTATCGGCTCATCACAAGAGACCATCATGACAGAAAGCCATTATTTTTACTGTTGCCTTTGTTACATTTGTGTTGCCGATAGATAGACAGAGAAAGGAAGCAGTATGCTTCCTCCATATTTGGGCATACCAGGGGGAAATATACCTATTTCCCAAAGAGTCAGAGCAGCCACAGAGAAGGCTCTCCTCCTGTCTGGCTGACAACGTCCAAAGGAGACCCAATCTGTGGGATCTTACTGGCCACTGGGAGGTATGTGGCAGTAGGCGGTCTCGAAGGTACGCTGGCCCAATTATTGTATTGTATTTATTAGTTTGTCAAATATGTACAAGTAGCAGGTATAAATGTAGACATGGACATGAACGAAAGAAATGGATACAAATAAATGAGGGGCAGTAGGACAGGGACAGTGGCACGCCCCCTTTATGGACCTCTTAGAAATGGAGTGAGTTCTGCAGTAGACAGTTTAAGGTTGAAGCTTCGAGGTTTGGAGGATTGTAACAACAGAATCAGGTAGAACATTCCAGGCGTTGACCACTCTGTTGCTGAAGTCGTATTTTCTGCAAACGAGTTTGGAACACTTTATCTTGAGTTTGTATTGACTGTTTGCCCATGTTATATTGAGGTTGAAGCTGAAGAAGTTGTTGACACAGCCGAGGTGGCGCAGTGGTTAGGGTGCAGTACTGCAGGCCACTTCAGCTGACTGTTATCTGCAGTTCAGCGGTTCTAATCTCACCGGCTCAAGGTTGACTCAGCCTTCCATCCTTCCGAGGTGGGTGAAATGAGGACTCAGACTGTGAGGGCGATATGCTGACTCTGTAAACCGCTTAGAGAAGGCTGAAAGCCCTATGAAGTGGTATATAAGTCTAACTGCTATTGCTATAAGAAGTTGTACACAAATTTTGTGTATTGTGCTTAGATCATACCGCAGGCGGCACAGTTCCAGATTGTCCAAGCCCAAAATTTCAAGCCTGGTGGCATAGGGAATACTATAGTGAGTAGAGGAGTGGAGCATCTCTTGTTATCTTGCAATCTCTTGTTTATGCAATTTTTTGATGTTAGGAATTGTGATTGTTGTGCTTGCTGTTTACTATTCAGAGTTGACAGATGGTCAGCCACATAAATACGTTAAATAAATGAGTGCAATATGCACTAGAAAAATTATATCACTATCTCTATATAGTCCATTATCTGGTTCAATAATTAAACATCTTACTGCACATGGGCTTACACATAGAAAATTGCTATAATTAGCAACTGCTGACTATTCATACCTGATCAATGCTTAAATTCTACCTTCTTGTCTTAAGAGGAACAAGCCTCTTAGAAATTACACTCCAGACGTGATTGCTACTTTCCCAGAATTTCCCACAGAGAGAATCACCACCGACAGTACTATCCAGATACTATCAAGTTAGCTTTATGGGAGCCAAGGATCAAATATTTTTTCACCGTTTTATGTGGATAGTTTCATGAAAATTGATCAGGTCTGAAAAGTCACAATCCAAATGAAGCTAAGGTTAAAGATAATTTATACATGATATTCCTAATTTTATTCTCGGCCCTTTTATTGCAGCCTGGGCCTTTATGACTTTAAAGAAAATGTCAGTGGCCGCAAATGACATTGTACTGAATAATCTAGTTATGAGGAGAAAGACATTTAAAACCATTCCATATCAGCTTGGCTTCTTCTGCTGAGCATACAGTTTTTTTCCCCCCTCTACAGCTGTCCAAAATGCCTACTTCTATTTTGGAAGACGGTTCAGGGTTGTGAAATGAACTGAAGCATTTCTAGGTGCCTGCGCTTTCTCAATTTTTTCCCCCCATTTCTTTTATATAAAAAAAATTACGTGGGCTTGCTTCTTCTGCTTAGCTCCATCAGTTTTCAGCAGTTGAGGAGCCATGAAACAGATTTGGACCCTGAAATACTTATTATTATTATTATGAGTATTCTTATTCAGGCCTGTAAGCAAAGGCATATAATGAAACTTTCCTTCAACAAGAATGTCCTGACAGTGATGTTTTCCTAATGGGAACATCCACTGAGAGGAAAAGTAGAGAAGACTCTGGCTTCTTTGGCCTGTAGACTTATAGTCTCTAAAGCATGGGTGTCAAACTGGCAGTCTGGATGCATCACATGCAGGCCACACCCACCCCAGCTCTATGAAGGGAGAAAATGTCATGAAATGTCACACAATGGCAACGTGATGCCATGGGTTATACACCTGCATTCTAAAACATCTGCTTCAGTGGTGGGATCTATTAGAAACATTATAGGTTTCCTCAGTGGTGGGTTTCAAATATTGTTTGAACCTACTCTGTGGGTGTGGCCTCCTTTGTGGGAGTGGCTTGCCGCCATTGTGACCGGATGGGAGTGGCTTGCCACTCCTGTGACCGGATATGAAGATGCCGACGACACTTGTCAGAACCACCTTAAATTACCTCACACACAGCACTGGCATGCATAAGAATAGGATGTCAACTTGTTTTTTAAAAGGCATCTTTTGGTTTGCGTTAAAACAACTTCAACACACGCAATGTTCTGATTGCACCACAAACGCAGTAGTCATCCTTACCTTTCACAGAGGCACTGAGTTTTATAAATATGAGCATGATGGTGCAGAATAATCATATACAAGGACCAGTGGTGGGTTTCAAAAATTTTTGGGACCTCTTCTGTAGGTGTGGCCTGCTTTCCAGGTCCACTGGTGGAACCTCTTCTAACCAGTTCGGTAGATTTGACGAACCGGTTATACCGAACTGGTGCGAACTGGTAGGAACCCACCTCTGATCTGCTTGATGGGAATCATGGACTCACTACTATAGCATGATAGTGTTTAGGAAGCTGTATGGCTTGGGTGTCAAACTCACATTGTCACAGCGACATCATATGAGATATCAGGACTTTTTTGTCCTTTGCTAAACCAGGCGTGGGCGTGGCCAGCATGTGACACATCCAGCCTGTGGCTGGGAGTTTGAAAGCCCTACTGTATAGGAATGAGAAAATTAATTGAAAAATTGCATTCTCTTTCCTTAATAGCCAAGTTATTGTTCATTTTTTCTTGAATGCAAGGATTTTTTTTCTATTTACAGAACAGATTAAGCTCTGTACCATTAAAGGTAGCTGTCCATAGGAAGGATGTAGAACAGGGCTGTCAAACTCGAAGACTGCAGGCCTGATGCATCATGGGCTGGCCACACCCATGCCCGGTTTAGCAAAGGGGGAAAAGTTGTGATACATCACGTAACAATGCTGTGACGATGTGAGTTTGAGACCCCTGATGTAGAAAGTTAGGATGGTGGCCACAACTACTTGATTGAAACCCTGCCATTGAACCTGCAGCAATAGTATAGAGCTGAGGTGGCACAGTGGTTAAGGTGCAGTACTGCAGGCCACTTCAGCTGACTACTATCTGCAGTTCAGCGGTTCTAATCTCACCGGCTCAAGGTTGACTCAGCCTTCCATCCTTCCGAGGTGGGTAAAATGAGGACCCGGATTGTTGTTGGGGGCGATATGCTGACTCTGTAAACCGCTTAGAGAGGGCTGAAAGCCCTATGAAGCGGTATATGTCTAACTGCTATTGCTATTGCTAATAGTAGAAACAATAACTTCAATTGTACATTCAGCTCTGCCCTCCTGATTTTTTTCATTCCCCTGAAAATGCCCTGCATGTATTCATATAAGACTTATAACCATTCTATAAATTGTTTTTTTGCATTTTATAAGACCATATTTTCCTTTTTTTTGTTTATACCTCACAATTGGTATTTGGAACTTCTGACACATCTTATTTGCTTTCCATGCCACAAGTCAAGGACTGATCTACTTTAGTCCTGTGACTAGACTAAATTCAAATCTGGTTGGGAGGTGGGGGAACTGAAGGGAAAAAACAGATACTAAATATCCCTTCTCTTTCATTCTGTGCTCTAATACAAGCTCAGCCATGCTAAGCTTTGCCTTGGAACCATCTCAAAAAATCAGGTTGGATGTAATGTTAGAAGTTTCGGTCTTCGATGCTGTTTAAGCTTCTTTGGAAAGCCAGCGGCCTTCAATAAGTTAATGTTTAGCAGGTTATCACAATGTATTTGAGTTACATTGTACTAACTTGCAAAATATATTACAACAGGTATAAAATCAGATCCAAAGATCCAAGTTACAGCTTAAAAGCCCAAGTTGAAACCCCAGGGTCTCAAATTTCTGAATCCAGTTTTCTTAACCATTATAAGGCCCATGGAGAACCCACAATGAAAAATATGAAAAAGGATCATTGACTTTTCTTGGAGCCTCTCCTTAAAAATCTTGAAATCTAAGGAGCCCTGACTGGGCTGCTCAGAGTTGCTTTGGATAGCAAGATGGGTAGTGTTATGAATGTAATAAATAAAGAAAAATCTTGCCATCCCAGGAGTCTCCACTTAAAAATCTTGAAACCCCAAGTCCCAAAAGTTCCTGAGACTAGTTTTCTCGACCCTTGCAAGGTTCAGAGAAAATCCACAATGAAAAAAAAAATGACAACAAATTAATTCCTGGAACCTCCACTTAGAAATGTGCAGGAACTTTGATTTTTCAGTGATTTTTCCTAAATGCTTCATTAAAAATTGTTTCTTGCTAGTCCCACACATTCACTTCAGCTCTCTGATGCAACAGAAACTAAATCTCCTTTACCACACTGGAAGGCGGCTATCAGGCCTCCATAACAGAGATGGGTTCCTACTGGTTCGCACCAGTTCGATAGAACCGGTTCATCAAATCCACCAAACCGGTTAGAAGAGGTTCCACCAGTGGACCCGGAAAGCAGGCCACACCTACAGAAGAGGTTCCAAAAAATTTTGAAACCCACCACTGCTCCATAAGTATGATCTACATAGGTTGAGTTCTTCCTACTAACCTTCATAAGACTTGATTGCCTTATCTGATTCTGATTCTCCTGCTTCTAATTCAGCCTACCTTTTCTCTCATCTTCTTAAAAATATGATGCATTATATTGGACATTATATTTTGAATATAGCCCAACCGTAATTAATTAATCATAGTTGTATTATTACTGCACATAAGTAAAAGTTCTAAATGTTTTCTGAAAGACAGAGGAAGCTCTAACGGAGTTCAAATGCAGGGACAGAGAAGAAGACATTGATAGTATTGGTATAGTATAATGATGATGGGGAAGAAGAGTTGAGTAACGACAGAGTACTCAATAACATGAAGTCCCAGTTAATTAGGAACAACTGCAAATGATTTGGATTTAAGCTACTCAGCCTCTTCTATCAAAATCAATGCCAATACCTTAATCAGTATTTTTGCATAGGGAGAAGATATTTTATGTTATATCAAACACATGATCAATTCAATGTATACACTTCTAGCAGGATTGTTGCTAGTCCAGGAAAAAGATAGATGCAACACTTAATGAAGAAGTTTGTCTTTGAGGTAACAGACAGGATGAGTACACATTTTTGGCATGTATACAATAATTGTTATAAATGAACCCAGTACTCTTAATATTAATCCCTGCATTGATTTATTGGTGTCAAACCAAGAGATTGCAACATGCAATATTTTCATATTGTTTCTAGGGATGCTATTCAACTGCTAATAAATAAAGCCACGCTGAAGAGTTTCCAGTATCACACCCTTTTTTTTTAATTTGGTTATGTATACTACAGGCCAAGAGGCAAGGAAAGAAATTAGCCTTTTTGTCATTAACTGTCCAAAACTGCCATTCTCTGGATCGATGCAGCACCCAGAAGGGTTTCCACATGTTTACTTCAAAAGCAACTGTTATTATTGTCATAATTGTGTTCATAGCTGAGTAAACAGCTTCACAGGTGCAAGAGATCCAAACACTGTGTGAAGACGTACAAACTTCCGGTAGTGACAGGGAAGCAAGCGAGCAAAAAAAAACCATGAAAGAAAATCTATAATTCTCTGCTTCGTAAACAACAGTTGATTAGTCTGAAAATCAAGCACCTACACATCCATATGTACAAGATTTCATTTAATGCATGAAAATACTTGAAAATGATTACAAACGTAGTAGCATCAGGCCAGTGGTGGGTTTCCCAGCTACATAGAACTCCAAAGTAAATCCCTAAAAAAAAAAGGTCCAAATAGCTGCGTGGTCTCCAAGGTGCAGGACCCCTCATGCAACCATAGATTATGTTATGTGGTCATTTGAAGTGTGAACTGTTTTGGAGTGGCTCTTGTGCTATATGGATGACTCTGTCAAGAGAGAAAGTGCAGGATTGGAGGAGAGACGTCGTGAGCTAAATGTGGATTTTCCAATATCAATCGATCAGATTAGGAAGCTAAATGTTCAGCAATCCGGACTTGGCTGATGTGAGAAGCCTCTTGAAAATTGGGCATGTCTTTCATTTTGCTCTCATTGGTTATTCATGCACCACTTTCCTTTTCATGTTGTATGTGGTTTCATCCAAAGATGTTCAGCCTTTTTGATCTGCAGGGTTTTGTTCTTGGCCTCTCTTGACCTCAGGATTTATTTGATTGCGCTGGGAAAGAAGGAAAAGTTGACCTTGGACGAGACAGGTGCCCCACCCACCCCTAACTCTGACTTCTGATGAGCCTTCTTGGAACCTTTGTCTTCACTTTCTCTTCCCTCTTTCCTACTTTCCAAAGGAGCAAATCCTTCTGGAGAAGGAGCTCCCTCCCAAGCTGGAAATAGCAATAGCAATAGCAGTTAGACTTATATACTGCTTCATAGGGCTTTCAGCCCTCTCTAAGCGGTTTACAGAGTCAGCATATCGCCCCCAACAACAATCCGGGTCCTCATTTCACCCACCACGGAAGGATGGAAGGCTGAGTCAACCCTGAGCCGGTGAGATTTGAACAGCCGAACTGCAGATAACAGTCAGCTGAAGTGGCCTGCAGTACTGCACCCTAACCACTGCGCCACCCAATCAATGCATATAAATGGTCCCCGCAACTGGCATAATTGACATTTGTCACTCGTGGTCCTTTGGGGTCCTATAAATGGGCCCGTTTTTGTAAAAACAATTGGCATGCATAGCCTTTAGCAGGCTTGTAGAGTGCTCCTGGGAGCTGGAGGAGGAAAAACGAGCAAAAAAAAAAAAGGCAATTTTTTGCTCATTTTTGCCCTCTTCAGCCCCCAGGAGCACTTTGAAAGGTTCCTAAAGGCTATGCATGGCCATTTTTGTGAAGGAGGTAGGGTTTTGGGAGGCCAGAAATGCTGTATTCAGTGTATAAGATCCACCCAGATTTCATCTTTTTTGTGAGGGGAAAAAGGTGCATCTTATACTCTGCAAAATATGGTTATTTAATTTCCTACTTCTAAAAGTGAGATCTGAAATGTTAGCCTTCTTTGCACAATGCACTTAATGAGGATTTACCCTTCTGTTTAACTCAGCAACTAATTTTAATTTTAGAAATCACTCATTTCAAAAGCTGCGACTGAACAGCTCTGGCTCAAACCTGATAACTTCAGCGTATCACATCTCTATTACATTCTCTATTCTATTTTGAAGAAAAAAAAAGATAAAATAAACTTTTCTTCTTCTAAATGCAAATCTTTTTTTGTGTGTAATACTGTGCCTAATCTACTACAACTAATTAATCTGTTTGAGCTGATGAAATGTTACCTCTGCATTTTTTTTGTTTTGTTCCTTGTATACAATTATTGTAACAGTGGTGAATAAATCAATATTCCCAATCCAACTGTAAAAAACAATCAAGAAAAGCGGGGCTTCTAGGGGGGGAAAACACCGAATAATATTTATTAACTCTGTCTCAATCCACAGCAGAGCCTGGTACCATTCAAGCATTTTCTGCAAGGGTAATAAGCAAACCTTGATACATGATGAAAGTGGCACATGCCAATAATTTCACCATTTTACACTGCAGAGTAATTGAAGGATTTAATGAGAAACAAACCAATAAAAATAAATAGACCATGTTAGAAAAGCAAAAACTGATCTGAAATGGAAGTGGCTCCATTGTGAGTTTTAGGGGTTTTCATTTTGCATGGTATGACCGGAAAAAAAAAAGAGATTAGGTCAAAAAATATATTATGAGTATTTACCCACATTTTTATAAAGACCACTTGGTTTAAATTTAGATGAAATTCGACCGTAGAAAAATACCTTTCTTATTGTGACTCGTTTTAATTTCCATGAAAAGTGTAGATGAAGTTAGAAACTGCTTTTTAATCACCTTGGCATTTAGAATCAGTGTAGAAAGTTCTAGATTTTTAAATAGCAGCTATACGGAATTTGATGTTTGTTTGTTTGTTTTTAAAAAAAGATCTATAAATAATGGATTTCGGATTAGGAATGGACTTCAATTCTTTTTTAAAAAAATATACTTTTTTATTTTCCATTTTCATAACATATAATCACATGGATACTATTACATAGCCAATATCCTATTGTATTAAGTAGTAATTACATCAGTTCCTCTTGCCATCAACGCCCAAAAAGATAAAAACCCATTATTAGCTCTTCTGCTCTCCATATACCTCTTTCTTCTACCTCTCTCGTACCTCCTTTCTTCCCTCCATCATCCTTTTCTACTCTACTTCCCCTTCCTTTCTCCTTCTCTTCTCTTCTCATTCCACTCCTCCTTATCCTCCTCATCTTCCCCCCTTACCCTCTCTCCTATCCCACTCTTCCCATCTTTCTTCTCTCCTCTGTTTCCCACTCTTCCTCTCATTCACTTGGTGTATTTCAGCTTCCAGGAATGGACTTCAATTCTTGATACCTTAATTTTTCAGTGATGCATGATTCTCCTTTGTATAGTCACACTGGATATACTGAACAATTAATGTGGTAAGAAATGCCAGCATGTTTAAGTCCTCCCTCCATCCTTTGTCTATATGTCTTCAATTCTATCTTGACTCCTTCCCAACATTTTTTTCCCCAGCAGTAGTTTGCCATTACCACCTTCTTGAGAATGACTGACCCAAAGTCACTCAAATGGTTTCATATTTATGCGCTCTACATGGGACTACCCTTGAAAAGTGTTCGGAGACTACAGCTAGTCCAGAATGCAGCCGCGCGAGCAATACTGGGTGTACCGAGGTACACGCACGTTACACCTGTCCTCCGTGAGCTGCACTGGCTACCAATTGGTCTCCGGACGCAATTCAAGGTGTTGGTTATTACCTTTAAAGCCCTACATGGCTTAGGGCCAGCGTACCTTCGAGACCGCCTACTGTCACATACCTCCCAGCAGCCAGTAAGATCCTACAAATTGGGCCTCCTTCAGATGCTATCAGTCGGACAGTGTCGGCTGGCGGGGCCTCGGAGGAGGGCCTTCTCTGTGGCTGCTCTGACCCTGTGGAATCAGCTACCCCCAGAGGTCCGGACCATACCCACCCTCATGGCCTTCAGAAAAGCTGTTAAAACCTGGCTGTTCCGGAAGGCCTGGGGCTGTTGACCTCATTGTTAAGGTCCAGCCCTGATTATAACGAATGCATGTCTTGTGAATTTTTAAACTATCTTTTTTTTTTAATTTTCCTTCTTTCTTTTTCTTTCTTTTTTCTTCTTTGTAAGCTGCTCGGAGTCCTTCGGGATTGGGCGGCATATAAATTTTAACAATAAATAAATAAATAAATTTAAGATAGGGCTATAATTCATGGTTTCTAGCCTAGGGTCTTTAACCGTTACAGCCAATTGTCAGGCTATTTTCACAAAATTCTACCTTTACCTTCCCTTGCCTTTCTATTTTCCTCTGTTTATTTTGCTTCAGGGGCTGGCTGAGAGGAAGATCGCTTTGAAAATGTCCTGCAAAACCCTAGAAATGGGGAAAGCAAGAGAGGAGAGAAGCTTAGAAGAGGCAGAGCAAATTAACACAGACCTTCTAGGCTCCGTTGGGAATTACATATAAACACACACACACACCATCCTAGAAGAGGGCTGTGATAAACCATTTTCTTAGGGTGCAAAGAAAGAGACATATCCATGTCTACATTGAGAAACGAATCTTAACCGAGAGGAGGCTGTATTTTTTAATCCCTTGTCCCACACACTAAGATCTTTATTACGGTCAAAGACCAGCAATATACATTTGTTTTTACACTATATTAAAAATACTAACATTAAAATATAATTAAAAAGTATTGACATTAAAAGTGGATAATAACATTATGGTCCAAAGATTGTTAGAGGTATGTCCAGATAATTGGTACAAGATGGTGCTATACTTCTGTAGCCAATTTTTTTCTTATGGACATTGCAGCAGCACAGAACTTTGCCACTGCATACGTGGTAACCGGGTTAGTGTCCTGGGGGAGGAAGCCTAGATAAAAATGGTCTGCCTTCCCTGGTGATCTCTCTAATAAGGGGAGGATATGTGCAGACCTACAAGCTCTGTATAGCTCACAGTGTAATAGAACATGTGAATTATCTTCCACTTCTCCTTTACCACATATACAAACCCGTTCTGCTATAGGTGTTCTCTTATACCTGCCCTGGAGGAGTGCTGAAGGAAGAATGTTAAATCTGGCTCTGAAGAAAGCTAAATAGTGTTTTGTAAATATCCTCATAATGGGGTCCTTTGCGCTGTCTGAACTTGGTGATTTTCTTGCAGACATTTCATGTAGTGATAGGACTGATGATGATACCTAGTTGGGTAATGAGGCATCTGCAAAAAAAAAAACCAAGCTCAGAGAGCACCAATGATCCCACAGTTCAACTCTGAGCTACAAATATTATCTTCTATTAATATCTGTCACCATAGAAAGAAGGAAAAAAAAATATTTTTATTCAGCTTGCATTTATAAACTCAAACATATAAACTGGTACATCAGTTGCGCCCCTTCCTGGATCGGGATGCTCTGTGCACAGTCACTCATGCCCTTGTCCTTCCTCACCTGGACTACTGTAATGCTCTCTACATGGGGCTGCCCTTGAAGAGCCCACGGGGGCTTCAGCTGGTCCAGAATGCGGCTGCGCGAGTTATCATGGGGGCACATAGGTGCTCCCATGTTACACCCCTTTTAGGCAGCCCACACTGGTTGCCGGTTGTCTTCCGGGTGCGATTCAAGGAACTAATTATGACCTTTAAAGCGCTCCATGGCTTAGGCCCAGGGTACCTGCGAGACCACCTACTGCCACCGGTAGCCTCCCGCCGTCCAGTGCGATCCCACAGAGTTGGCCTCTTCAGGGTGCCGTCGGCCAGACAGTGTCGGCTAGCGACCCCCAGGGGGAGAGCCTTCTCTGTGGGAGCGCCTTCCCTCTGGAACGAGCTGCCCCCGGAGCTTCGTATAATCCCCGACCTCCGGTCCTTCCGACGCGCCCTAAAAAGTTGGCTTTTCCAGCAAGCCAGCCTGGCCTGAACAAAACAAAACAAATTATTGATCACTGTTAATTTTAATTCGAATTTTTTTTTAAATGTATTGTCAATTCTAATTGGGTTTATTTGGGATAGTCTATTTTGTTTTAACTTTGGTATTACGTGTTTCTTTTAATGTTGTACGCTGCCCTGGGTCCTTGGGAGAAGGGCGGAATATAAATCTAATAAACCTAACCAAACCAAATAGGTACACAGAGAGAGGGATGTATAGAAGCCCAGAAACATGAATTTTGCGTATGTGATGCAGATTCTTCTGTGTGAGGAAGTACAGGATAAATTAACCCTGGGAGTTTCCAACCACAAAACTGTGGGAAAGGCAGTTGAAGCTAGGAAGGAACATAGATGGCTTGATTGAAATTTACATTATATCGAAAATTACTAAACTCATTGCCTCTGTTTATAGATAAAATGTACTTTCAGTTCAGTAACCTACACATGTATTATCAATGTAAATGGGCAGCTGCATTTTGCAACACAAGTAGAAATCAGGGCAGCCCTTCATGGTAGTGGGCTTGGGTACTTGAGAGACCGCCTACTGCCAATTACCTCCACTAGACCGATACGATCGCATCGATTAGGCCTCCTCCGAATTCCATCTTCCAGCCAGTGCAGACTGGCAACTACCCGGAGGAGGGCCTTCTCGGTGGCTGCTCCGACCCTCTGGAACGAACCCTGCGTAGATTCGGACCCTCACCACCCTCCAGTCCTTCCGCACCGCTTTAAAGATCTGGCTGTCCCGGCTGGCCTGGGGTTAAGATTCTATCCCCACCCGAATTGTGTGACTGTTGTGCTTTCTTTTTAATATGTTGTATTGTCTCCATGTTGGAATATTGTTTGTCTTCCCCCCTCCCCTTTTTGAACTGTGAGCCGCCCTGAGTCCCCCCAGGGAAAAGGGCGGCATACAAATAAAGGGAAAACTAAAACTAAACTAAACTAAACTAAAACATGTAGGGAGAAGAGCAAATAAATGTTTGTTTACTACCTCTATTTTTCTCTTTCCCCCTCTCCTGGGTGTGCCCTGTGTAAGCAACTGATGACCTTCAGTTTTAATAAGTTATTGCTCTGCATGGTACTTGAAGAGGGAAAGGAGAAGTCGAGGTTAAATATTAGGTGGATAGAGGTCCTTCCCTAAGCAGCAAATTCAGTGTACAGGTCATCAAAACTTTGATAAGCCTTTAAAGTATTCTCTTGGTGAGCATTGACTGAATGAGACATTTCATTTTGGATCAAGTTAAAACTGGAAGCTTTTATTGGTTTAAATGCACAAATCCATAATTTTTCAAAATCAGCTCAGATAAATACCTGGATGCAGTTGTTATATCATCATCATCATCATCATCATGGAATAAAGAGAGAGAGATTTATGATACCGGCTCCTATATGTAGCTGGTTTTAATATTCATTGTGTTAACAACCAAATGGAAACAATCACACGAAGCTTTAACGTTCAGTAGAAGAATGTTATTTTAAGGATACTTCTCGTAAATGATAAATCACAGGTAAATTCCAGGTTTTTTTTTAAAGCTCGGAATATCGCTATTAGATGTAAAAAAAACCTTTGATCAATCAGAAAGAGACTGAAACTATGTTAGTGTAATATCAAAATATAATTCAGTTCCTGCAGAAATACTTGAATCCTAATGTTGTTGATTTAAGTAAGACTATTCATATCAAATGGTTTGTATATTGTACATTGGGACAGAGATAAAAACCCATTTTTCTCATTACAGAAAAAAAAAATAATGGTTCCATTATTGCCTGCTGTTTATATGAACAAAAAAAAGCCTCTGTAAACTATTAATTCAGACCTAAAAGAAGGAAACCACCAGTTATTTAAATGTTCCCAGGCTATGTTTCAGAAGCACACACTTTTTAGGAGATTGGTGTTGGTGCTAGGAACTATTAGTACAACAACATCTGTGTGATATATTGCTGCTGGTACAGAGAATCTTCTAAGACCAAAATAGTTAAAATTATTCCAGCAAATAGAGTTTAGAAGAGTTTCGAGCAAAGCACTTGATAAGATGTCATATGATAACGGTAGTTTACATTTTATTTGCAATAATTTAAGGCAGGTATTCCCATTTACTCCCACAAGGAAAGAAGAAAAGCGAGGTTGTAATTTAGCCCCTTTACTACTCAATGTTTACATCAGCTAAATTATTTTTGCTATAACAATAATAACTTCACTTCCATTCTAAAGTGTCCACTATATCAACAGCAGCACTGTCTAAATTATTCAAGTATCTAGAAATAGCTTTCCATGCTTATGGATATTTAAAATAACAATAAGTTTAAGATCACCATCATAGAAGATCCCAGAAGGATAATGTTACTCTTCTTGGTTTTTCCCCATTCCGAAACTATCCGAAATGTTATTTTTGTAATATTTATTTCTGGAAGGTTTTTCCATCTAAGACTAATTTTAAGTCTACAGCTCCAGAAGGCCCTGGAGGAAATGGATTTTCTGGAGCTTTTTCAATTGGGATTTAGGCTGAGGTACAGCACAGAAATAGGATTAATCGCATTTGGGGATAACCTCTGGCAGGACCAGGATAAAGATGTGATATGACTCTCTTGGACCTATTTTGTCTCATCCCTTTGAATCATCTTTGAGAGTTGGAGTAGGGAGCAGTGTGTTAGTATGCTACTCCTCTTTTTCAGTTTCAATTGGTATGTTGTTTTATTTAATATCTGCATGGCATTGTTGGACGAGGTGATTTGATGGTAGAGATTCAGATATCGCTAATATCCCACTGTCTAGAAGTTGCTATAATTTGATGTGAAAGGACTGATTCAGATGCTATAATCTAGATGAAGTTATTATCAAGAACTTCCTGCGATGTCAATATTCAACTTAGATGAGCTTCAGAGGTGGGTTCCTACCAGTTCGCACCTATTCGGTAGAACCGGTTCGTCAAATCTACCGAACCGGTTAGAAGAGGTTCCACCAGTGGACCCGGAAAGCAGGCCACACCTACAGAAGAGGTTCCAAAATTTTTTTGAAACCCACCACTGGTCCTTGGATATGATTATTCTACACTATCATGCTCATACTTACAAAATTCAGTGCCTCTGTGAAAGGTAAGGATGACTACTGCGTTTGTGGTGCAATCAGAACATTGCGTGTGTTGAAGTTGTTTTAACGCAAACCAAAGATGCCTTTTAAAAAACAAGTTGACATCCTATTCTTATGCATGCCAGTGCTGTGTGTGAGGTAATTTAAGGTGGTTCTGACAAGTGTCGTCGGCATCTTCATATCCGGTCACATGGGCGGCAAGCCACTCCCATCCGGTCACATGGGCAACAAGCCACTCCCACAAAGGAGGCCACACCCACAGAGTAGGTTCGAACAATTTTTGAAACCCACCACTGATGAGCTTGCATTTCTCCAGATAGAATTCATATGTAATTTGAGTATCTCCTGGCCCTTGGTCTTTGGACAGATACATAAAGTTTAGCAACTACAGTGGTGGGTTCCAATGATTCGGTTTGATGTGGCCTAACCCAGGCCTGCCATACCCACAAACTGGTTTTCGAGGCAGCGCCATAGGCACCGCTATCTTGTTTTTCATTTCTGCGCATGCGCAGAAAATGTTTTATTGAACTGTGCATGCATGCCCATGAGAAAACTGGCAGTAGTGCCTGCTCGAACCCACCTCTGAGCAAATAGGTCATCTAGATCTTTCCCAGATCTGATCTAGATATTTGGGGGAAATAAATAAAGAGATTCCTGAGAATCTGCGAGCTGACAAGAGGCTGAGAATTTATAGGTACATTGGGTACAATATGAACATGCTGGATTACTTACATTTAAAAACGATGGGTTAAATATTCACGCTGTCATTTCACAGCAGTAAATGAGGATTTGTGTTTTTTTTCCCCAGGAAATTAGCTTCATTAAAATGAATATTAATATAAAACCAACAAACAGAAAATGTTTCCCTTCAACTTTTACTCAGTGTAATATTTCTGCCGAGAGAATGATCTGCAATTGTTTGTTGCTTGTACATGATAGTGCAAATCATTATGTACTGGGTGCTGCGAATATTCCTTTTGAATCACAGAGTGTGCAAACCTGCACACACCCAGACGAAGATTAGAAAGTGCACTGCAGAGTGCCAGCATAATTAGTCCTTTTTAATGAAATGGACTCTAGATATATTCCACAGCGGAGTGCCAGTAATAGAATTTAAGTGAAAGTAATTTCAAAGTGCAACAGTAGTTTACATATTAGTTATTGTATAAAAGGAAAAAAAACGTGCTCTGCCATTCTAGGTTAAATGCAATTAACATCCAGGCCTTTTCCAAAACTCCTGGGAAGAAATGATTGGTTTGGCAGGTTATTTCTCAGATTCTGATATTAAAAAGGGAGAGTGTGTGTGAGAGAGAAAGGCATTTTATTTTAAATATGCAGCTTTGTGGAGGGGGAAAGAACTGTGTTTGTCTGCATTTTAAGTCTTCAGTAAACACTCACAAATTCAGAATATTCATTAACTATTATTCAGAACTTTATCTATGAGCAGTGCCAATTATTGTTTATACCAAAACTAGGATCAGAACAATAGCATCAATCTCATTATCCAATTTTTCTCCCTTATCACTGTAATGTTCACACATCCAGAATGGGTGAAAATTAGTTTGTATGGGTTTATGGACCGATTAGAGAGTAAGAGAGAGAGAGAAAGTGGATTTCTAATAATTAAATTACTAGGACATTAAATTATTATCCTGTCTCTCATAGATAGATTTATTTGCAAACTTTTAGCTTTTATATTCAGATGTACCTTTCATTCGCTAAAAGATTAATTCTCTGGGAAAACAAGGAGGTTCTCTCGATGACAGATTTCTTAGCAGCTACCCAAACCATACGGTTTTATTTCCACGTAATGGATGACTTTTTAAATTGAAATTGATGACCAGATTTATAACAGGCAGCTTCAGGTTTTTTTTTTAATATATAAACAATTTTGATAACTGAGTATATTGGGCCATAATTTAATTATGCCAAGATATGATAGTATTTGTATTAGCAATAGCAGTAGTATTAGTAGTAATAATAGCAGCAGCAGTAGAAATGTTGAATGTTGAATGTTTATTTCATTTTGTATGCCGCCCTTTTCCCCCGAAGAGGGACTCAGGGTGGCTCACAACTCAAACCAGGGAAGGGGGATACAGACAAATTAACAACAACACAAAACAATACATAATTTAAAAACACGCAACAATCATACCATTCGAGACGGGGGCAACAGCTCTTTAGCCCCAGGCCTGTCGGAACAGCCAGGTTTTAAGGGCTTTGCGGAAGGCCTGGAGGGTGGTGAGGGTTCGAATCTCCACGGGGAGTTCGTTCCAGAGGGTCAGAGCAGCCACAGAGAAGGCTCTCCTCCGGGTAGTCGCCAGTCGACACTGGCCGGCGGATGGAAAAACCAGTTAGCTATCATATTCAAGGTTCTTGATCCTAAAGAAGTAGCAAGTGTGAGATTTTGTTGTTGTTGCTGTTGTTGTTCTAAAAAAATCCTCCTGTTTTACATGGGGAGGTTTGGACGTTAGCTGACCTATTAAGTTTAGTTAACCATCAGTTTTGTTAACTGGTCTGTTCGGATTTACCTACTACAGTAGGCTTTTTTTTTGTTAATTTTATTGCTTATTTTCTTTTTACTTACTTGCTGCCCAGAGTCACATGCTGAGAGGACAGCCTTCTAACTTCATTTAAAATCTAAACAACTATATTTGTTTGTTTGTCTGTTTGTTTGTTAACAGCAATAGCAATAGACTTATCATTATATACTGCTTCATAGTGCTTTACAGACTTCTCTAAAGCACAAAAGTTTATAGAGTCAGCATATTGCCCCCAACCATCTGGGTCATCATTTTACCGATCTTGGAACAGTGGTGGGTTTCAAAAATTGTTCGAACCTACTCTGTGGGTGTGGCCTCCTTTGTGGGAGTGGCTTGCCGCCCATTTGACCGGATGGGAGTGGCTTGCCGCCCATGTGACCGGATATGAAGATGCCGACGACACTTGTCAGAACCACCTTAAATTACCTCACACACAGCACTGGCATGCATAAGAATAGGATGTAAACTTGTTTTTTTAAAAGGCATCTTTGGTTTGCGTTAAAACAACTTCAACACACGCAATGTTCTGATTGCACCACTAACGCAGTAGTCATCCTTACCTTTCACAGAGGCCCTGAGTTTTATAAATATGAGCATGATAGGGTAGAATAATCCTATCCAAGGACCAGTGGTGGGTTTCAAAACATTTGTGGAACCTCTTCTGTAGGTGTGGCCTGCTTTCCGGGTCCACTGGTGGAACCTCTTCTAACCGGTTCGGTAGATTTGACGAACCGGTTCTACCGAACAGGTGCGAACTGGTAGGAACCCACCTATGATGGTAGACTATGTTTTTCCTGAAGACTAACTCTCACCTCTTCAAGAGAATTCACTAATAATGGAAAGGAGTAATCAAAGGAAGTGGAAAAAAGCAAGAGGTAGGTGTGTGTGTGTGTGTGTGTGTGTGTGTGTGTGTGTGTGTGTGTGTGTGTGTGTTTATATCCCTCTCTACCAGTTTGGAACCATGTAACCAATCATAGAAAGTGGAATGACCAAGGTTGTAAATGAGACAATCTCAGGGGATTTCTTATTTTCAGGAAAACATGGTATTATTACATATCACTCTCTTTCAAACCTGATGACAAAAAGTATATAGTGTTTTAAGGACCAATGAATTCATAATTTTCCCCCCAAATTTACTTGGTTGTAACTTACTGCTAACTCATTCCTTACTGCTACCACCTTGTCTGGTTTAGTACAAAGTACCCAGCAGTTTTATCTTAAAATAAGGAGATTTTGCCTGAAACTGTCTCTAATGCTTTGTTTTACAGCTGGAGTAGGAAGAAGATGAAGATGAGGCTATAAAGAAGGGCAGGATTCACGCTAATATTTTATTGGCTCAATGCAAGAAAAGTTAAAAAACAATAGGGGGCCCAAAACATATGTGTTATTAGTCTCAAATGTAACTAAATTTCAATAATGCAGATTCTACATGGTTTACTACCTAACCCACGGCGTTGAATGACTACCAATGGAATTGAATACTATTCCGGTACTCTAATACTTTATGAGATAAAATTTCAGTTTGGGTTCTATGTTTCTTCTTTTCTTAAAAACAAAGAACTAACTTTGTGCTCATTGCACTAAAATCCTTGGAACAACCTGACTAGTAGGAATTCTGCATTCTGTGAGTGCAGGGATATTAGATAGAATCACACATTTGACAGTAAGGAGAATGGAAGCATTATTTCAACTTCTGCCTGCTTCTGAGTTTCTCTGAGTTCAACTCATACCTTCCGCTTTCCTGAGGCACCTATTGAATAATCAACCCAAATATTTTACAGTTAGACCTAAGAAACTGAAATAAGGCTTTTATGCATTCTTCATCCTGTGTGGAAAATGAAGATACGGGGCATGGGGTAAGGAACAAAAACTGTAAATGTGTAAAAAAAAATTGATGGGGAACAAATCATTGTATGAGAATGCATAAAGTTATAGCAATAGCAATAGCAGTAGACTTATATACCGCTTCATAGGGCTTTCAGCCCTCTCTAAGCGGTTTACAGAGAGTCAGCATATTGCCCCCAACAATCTGGGTCCTCATTTTACCCACCTCGGAAGGATGGAAGGCTGAGTCAACCCTGAGCCGGTGAGATTTGAACCGCTGAACTGCTGATCTATCAGTAGCCTGCAGTGCTGCATTTAACCACTGCGCCACCTTGGCTCTTCGCGCCACCTTGGCTCTTATAAAGCATGGTGCATGCCGAAACCTTGATGGTTAGCTAAGTAATGCTCCTGGTGGCAGTTATTAACTCTCAATGACAAATCAGTTTTGAATATTGCATGTCTTTTTCTACTGTTTCCTTCCCATTATGAACATATTCATTTGTTAAAAAAAATCTTAGAAAGCAATATAGTGAGGCAGGAGGGGGTACACAGGTAAATAGTAGCAATACCAATAGCAGTTAGACTTATATACTGCTTCATAGGACTTTCAGCCCTCTCTAAGCGGTTTACAGAGTCAGCACATCGCCCCCAACAATCCAGGTCCTCATTTTACCCACCTCGGAAGGATGGAAGGCTGAGTCAACCTTGAGCCGGTGAGATTAGAACCGCTGAACTGCAGCTAACAGTCAGCTGAAGTGGCCTGCAGTACTGCACCCTAACCACTGCGCCACCTCGGCCACCCACCAGTGGCTGGCCAGGTTAGGTGGTCTTAATAGGATGGACCTTATAAACTTATATTAGCTTGACATTTCACTCTAGCGCACTGGAGTTCCAACTTTGACTTCTAACTTCCTCATAAGTCTTACAAATATTACGGGAACATGTCGCAAGCTTCTGCACAAGGATGGCACACGGAAGCAATGTGGGTGTAGAATAACTCAAAATAGCCAAAAGACAGAATAATGCGGGCATCATCTCAGCACCTTTTCTGTCTTGTTTTTATGACTTATAAGATTCACTTCTGTATTGTAACTTGGGACTTCCCCATTGTATTTTTCCAAAATGTATTTCCCTGTCCTCAGCAGGGGGCTTGGACATCCAAAATGTATACGCCTATTGTAACGCCTACTGATTTACGAAGTTTGATTAAAAGGTATAAAATCACTGCCAGGGAGTAGCCCAGGCAGTTCAGTTTTGGTGTGCAACACTCTGTACTCTTGACGCGTCAATAAAGCTGTTTCTCTTGCACCTTCGTGGTCTCGAGTCCTGGTCTACCGTAAGTAGATTGCTAAACCAAACCTCAATCTGCTGCTACAATAGGATTCCAGATCAAGAGAGAAAAAGAAACTAATTTGCAAATTAAATTCTTCGGAAATATTCTATTAATGCCCAGTGTGGTTAGGTAAAGGTTAAGGTTCCCTTCACACATATGTGCTAGTCGTTCCCAACTCTAGGTGACGGTGCTCATCTGTATTTCAAAGCCGAAGAGCCACCACTGTCCGAAGACGTCTCTGTGGTCATGTGGACAGCATGACTAAACACCAAAGGTGCATGGAATGTTGTTACCTTTCCACCAAAGGTGGTTCCTATTTTTCTATTTGCATTTTTACATGCTTTCAAACTGCTAGGTTGGCAGAAGCTAGGACAAGGAACGGGAGCTCACTCCATTACGTGGCGCTAGGGATTCGAACCGCCGAACTGCCAACCTTTCTAATCAACAACCGGGTCCCTAATGATAACCATATGCTTCTACCTATGATACTTGATGGCTACTGCTTATGTTCATGTAATCTTAGGCTTGGAGAATGTACATCCCAGTTCCAAAATGCAATTACAATTGAAATTGTAATCTCCACTTGATGCTGCCTTCATCAAGCAGTAGACATCAATTCTTCTTTCTGTATATAAAAGGAATGAATCAAAGGAATGAATCAAAATCATACTCAATGTTTCCATACAATAAAATAAATAGATAAATAAATAAATAAATAAATAAATAAATAAATAAATAAATACACACACACACACACACACACACACACACACACACACACACAGACACTATGGACACTTTCTTGGTTGTGTTTCAGAATCAAACATGGCAGCATGCCCAAAATTGGCAAACAAGTATAAATCAATTTATAGAATAGAATAGATTATAGAATAGAATATTCTTTAGTGGCCAAGTTTGACTTCGCATACTAGGAATTTGTCTTTGGTGCGTAAACTCTCCGTTTACCTACAAGCAACACAGTGATAAATCATAAGATACAATTATAAATCATAAGATACAACTAACAAAGTGATAATCATAGGTAGGAGGGATAGGTAATAGGAAAGCTATACTTTAGGGATAAGATTAGGAAAGTCAACTTATATAAGGGATCCTGGAACAGAGCTATTATGGAAGACTAGAACTGCCTATGTTCTCACCAGAGGTGGGTTCCTACCAGTTCGCACCTATTCGGTAGAACCGGGTTGGTCAAATCTATCGAAACGGTTAGAAGAGGTTCCATCAGTGGACTCAGAAAGCAGGCCACACCTACAGAAGAGGTTCCAAATTTTTTTGAAACCCACCACTGGCAAGGATCTTGTAACTTGACAGCTTTAAGACTTGCATGCTTCAATGCCAGAGTTTCTGAATAGCTACTTGGACCGACCTAAGTACTAATTCATAATTTCATATCCGGTCACATGGGCAGCAAGCCACTCCCATCCAGTCACATGGGTGGCAAGCCACTCCCACAAAGGAGGCCACACCCACAGAGTAGGTTCCAACAATTTTTGAAACCCACCACTGGTTCTCACCCTACCTAGTTTACATTCATTTTTAGTAGATTATTTAGTGGCGATGTTTACTATTAAAGCATCAATGTGTTGCTTTAAAATGTACATATATTTGATAACATAAATTCATTTTCTATTACGATCTAAGCCATATGATATTATCTCTTTTTCAGTATTCTTTAAAACCTTGCTCCTTTAAATTCACCTAAGCAAATTCTGCATTGTGACTATTTCCTTTTAGTTACAATTCTTTTACACTTGCACCTATGAATTTCACCTTCCTATGCTGCCATACAACATATTCATGCTTTGCATGTTCTTAGCAGCGAGGGACGATCAAAGATTTATTTCCCCTCATTTTTAGTGCCTGGATTTGTTCCTTATCTAAAAGGTGAAATAAGACTGTAGAAAAAGATCCCACAAACCTATAAATCTACAATCAGAATCTCTTTCCCTTTCTTCTGCTGAATTCCTTGATTCTCAGTTGATTAATAAACATCTATTCAACAGCAAATGACAAGCACTAAAACCATATTCCAAACACTTCTGTGTGTTGGTTGTGCTTGATACTGAATTAGGCTATTATTTTTATTAATGATATATATTACAGCTATGTTTTGCAGAATGGTTTACGTTCCTTCCCACCCAACAAATCTACAATTATTTCATTATTGTAATTCTGTAGACAGACCATTATGCAATGTTGACTCACAGTGGGTTCAAAACAATAAAGCTTGGGATTTTTCATTTTTTCTTCTTGCAAAACTACTTTTTTGTCTTGTGAGATTGGAGAGATTTACTTATTTTATAAACCCTGGATATACTTTCCTCAAAACTAAAACTTTCTGTTTAGATTTATATTTAGACTCTCTTTCTCTCTTAAAAAAAAAAAGAAACACAGATAGATATTTGAAAATATCTAAGCTTTTTAGAATTGCAAAGTTCCTCCAAATTTGTACAACTCTGTTTTGCATACCTGTGTGATGAAAAACACTTCACCTTTTAGGAAATATAAATTTCAACCCATAGCACAGGGTTATTCAAATAGATTTTACTGATTTCAGTTATCAAATTACAGCAAAGACAAGTATTTGGTGATCCATTTCAGCTGATTGGTCTGATAAATATAATAGCTTATTATATGAAGCCATCTATTCGTCTTGGTGATAAATCCATAGAGGGATTGCAGCTGTAATATAAACACGTGGAAGGATATTACACAAAAACCTTTCCGCAATGATAATTAGTATAGGATTTTTTCCCCCCAAATGAAATATTTATAGTTTTGATTATTTTTTTTAAGTTCTTATCTTCCTATTAATTCCTACACTTAAATGTAACAATAAAAATAGTTAATGTTACAATAAAAATAGTTAATGTATGCAGTCTTTTGTGCCAGGTGCCTTATAAAATTATTTATACCAAACTGTGAAAGAATGACTGCTCCATTTCCAGTATTTCATTGTGTAAGCTATGAACGGGACCATAGACTATATTTAACTAGCTCAGTAATGATCATAATGCCTACCAAATTTGTAGAATTGTTTGACAAAGGTTTAACCAAAAGTAGTTTCACTCCCTAATTGCAGGAATCATTAGTGATGCTATCCTTAGGATTTAATATTAAATTTATATTAAAATATATATATAATTGATAAATATAAATGTAATTTATATATTATTAATTGCTAAATTTAGCCAGTTCCATTGAGATCAATAATTTATTTTATGTACATTTTTATAAAAACTCAATTTTATATATCAAATTTGAACCAATATACAATGTAGTCTATAGTTACAAAATCAACATTTCTTTAAAATGTGACATTTTCCTGAAAAGAAAATGAAGGAAGTGTATATTAGGATGAAATATACCCAGATGTGAGGATAATAATAAAAAGATATTTTAAAAAGTACACTATATCGACAGGTTCTAACACAAATGGATATATTGGCAAGTTTCTATAAAAATAGAAGAAATTTTCTTATTTCCGGCATTTGCCATATAAAAAAAAGCTCATTTATCCAGAAAAAGAATAGGACTAAATATAAAGAAAACTGGATTGAAAAAAAGAGATTCTATCTGTTTATATTTAATCTAGTTTTCTAAACTGCCCCTAATACACACAAAGATACCTGGGTATATACACATACACAGAAAATATAAATTATCCACATAGAGGATTAATTATCTTAACATTCAAAGTCTTCCCAGGTTGAAATTTCATTTTACCGAATCCTTTTTTAAAATTTTGTACTAACTAAATCAGAAATATGAATGTTATGCTATGCTAAATATGTTTTAGATTTCAGTTTTGGGGGTTAAAATTTCTTTCAGGAGAAATTTATGATTGTATTGTGGTGGTTTAAACAATATTTTTATGTAGTCTAGATTTTTATTTAAATGTACTATGTGTAATAAATTTATTAATTTATATTTATATAACATGTTTTTCTTCCTTTAGTTTTTCCTCATAAATATTTAGTTCATTTTAAATAAATTAAATAAACTATAAAGCATACATTCTTTTAGTGTACTTTCACTAGTATATATAGTGAATAAGATGACACATCGTCACACAATTAAATTCATATGTAGGACATATCAAGAAAGCTGTTAAAACCTGGCTGTTCCGGCAGGCCTGGGGCTGTTGACCTTATTGTTAAGGTCCAGCCCCGATTAAAACAAATGTGTGTTGTGAATTTTAAACTATTCTTTTTATTTTTCTTTTCTTTTTTCTCCCTTCTTTGTAAGCCGCCCGGAGTCCTTCGGGATTGGGCGGCCTATAAATTTAATAAATAAATAAATAAAATAAATAAAATCTCCAAGCTTCCCAAATTTGGAAAAATTGCAAAAAGCCTGCTTTGCAAACTAATTTAAATCCGGTATCTTGCTAACCCATGTAGTTCACAGAGAAAGAAAACAAGGCCTAAAAAGGGGATAGAGAGGCCTGAAAGGCCTATGAAGCGGTATATAAGTCTACTGCTATTGCTATTGATATGAATGAGAGCAAAAGATTTTTAGAAATTATTATTCTCTGTATATTTGGTCCATGCTGTTATATTTCAAAACCAAACGTAGATAAAGAGAGAAGGAAAATCTCTTTGACATTTTCCTGACCCAACTTGATAATTTGTTCAATTCCTTTTGATGCAATAAAACTTCAACTGACATAGTGTTGTTCGGTTTTCCTCAGCATTATTTTCACATCCTGAGCTCCATGTTGCTCATTCTTTTTCAAAATAACAGTTATGCATCGTAACAGTTGTTGAAATCTAACAGGGTCAGCCTCTGTTTTGCTGCTTCCTTTCGTCTGCCATTGAAACGGGGAGGGGGGCATGGTATTTGGGTGGGGAAGTATTCAGTAGAGGAGTGACTGTAAAAAGGGAGTTGTTCTCACCATCTACTGCGCATGCTTCAGGTAGAGGATTTGCTGCCAAGGCCAACTGTCCGGCATACCAACCTGATGATGTTTTTTGAAGACGTCTCCCACATGACACCTGAAAGATGTGCGGATTGGACCATGGGATGGGGTTACCAAGGGGGGTTCCACCACAAAACCGCGGTAGACTAAAGCGCGCTTGACAAAAATGCGTACCTGATGTCATCACAGCGCGACGAAAACATCACGCTGTGAGCGGTAAACTTAAAATTAACGCGAAAACCTTACCCTAACCCCCCCAAACCTAACCCTAAACCTAACCCTAAACCTAACCCTAAACCTAACCCTTAACCTAACGCTAAACCTAACGCTAAACCTAACGCTAACCCTTAACCTAACCCTAACGTTTAACGTAACCCTAAACCTAACCCTAACCCTAAACCTAACCCTTACCTTTACATGAATCGGCTTGCTTTAAAAACGCTTTTTAAAATCTCCGTGGTCGTATTTGTCGCGCTGCTGCTGATGTCAGGTACGCGCTTTAATCGGGCGCGCTTTAGTGGACCGCGGTTTTGTCGTGCCACGACCAGGGGGAGGGGGTTGGGACACATATTGATATCTATGATTACGCGCGCTTTTGCCTCAGATCTTGCTTTGCTTAGCTGCTATCTACTCATGACCAGCAAAAGTACTCTTAATTCTGCAAAATGGAGTTGAGTGGTTCCTTTCTTGGTTACCGAGGGAGGCTGCCTTGACAGTTATCTACCAAGTCATCTATTTTGCTTAAAAGAAGGAAGTTTTATTAATTTCTCTTTGTGCCCGAAAACAATCTATAGTTTTCATTTGTTAAGAAGAGCAGTAAATGGCCATTCTGAGCAACATCTGTTGCAGCTGAGACAGAGAAATGTCACGAAAAGACTGGAAAATATAATAGTGGAGCATAAACTTTATAGCACCACAGCCTAGCCCCAGGGTGCATATCCCCAGATAAAAGACAGCTACTTCATTGAAGAGACAAGAGATTTGTCAATGCTGCCCTTTGAAGCCTGGGGTAACATGATTTGTCCAGAAGGGGTTAAAAAAAAGGCACATGGTACTGTTCAGTTGCCTTGGATTCTGACACACTATGCCCGTGGTCAGTCGCAGTCTCATAATTTCATTAGGTGTAAAATCCCAATTCTGAATTAGCAGTTGCCTATGCAGAATTATATTAAACACAGCCTGGACTGGAAATCAATATTCAGCTTAAGTAACTGGCCCTCCAGTAATTTAATGAAATGAAATTGCATTGCACAGAGGTAAGGTGGTAGGGGACCGTTTGGTCTCAAAACTTCCATTATGCGGAGGTAGTACAGCTGTATGCCTAAAGAGAAATCCAATGTGTCCTCTTTCAGTGTGGCTCCTCGAAATTAAGAATTGTGCTGTTCACAAAAGGCTTGACTTTTAACTTCCTACTGTTTAGCGCTGCAATGGCTAATTGGCAGCCGAGAATTACGGATTCCATAAGAAGAGAAGGAAGAGCAACAGAGTGAAAACTTAAAAGATCTCAACGAGGAAGAATGGGAGGGAATGTAAGAGTAGGAAAGAGGAGAGGAATAGGAAGAAGAGGGGAAGGGTAAACGGGAGGAAGGGGAAGGAGAGAAGGGAAAGGAGAGGAGGAAGGAAGAAAGGAGAGAAGAAAGAGAAGAAAGAGAAGAAAGGGGGAGGAAGGAGGGAGGGAAGGAGGGAGGGAAGCAAGGAGGGAAGGAAGGAGGGAAGGAAGGAGAGAAGGAGAGAAGAAAGGAGGGAAGGAAGGAGGGAAGGAAGGAGAGAAGGAGAGAAGAAAGGAGGGGAGGAAGGAGGGAATGTAGGAGAGAAGGAAGGGGGAAAGGAAGGAGGAAAGGAAGGGGGAAAGGAAGGAGAGAAGGAGAAAAGAAAGGAGGGAAGGAAGGAAGGAGGGAAGGAAGGAGGGAGGGAAGGAGAGAAGAAGGGAAGGGGAAGGAGGGAGGGAAGGAAGGAGGGAAGGAAGGGGAGTAGGAGAGAAGAAACGAGGGAAGGAAAGAGGGAGGGAGGGAAGAAGAAGTAGGACCGTTGTAAGATAAGATGGATCTATGGGATGTTAAAAAAGCAATCTTCAAGTATATTGTCAACTGTAGGGAAAAATTGTTATAAATACATATTATTAATAACAGTTATGAGATCATATAATTGTGAATGTATATATGAAATTGATAAGAAAAAAGAAAAAAAGATCTCAACGAGTAGATTTTTACTCCTTTAAAAAAGTGGATTTAAAGCGCTTGGAATCTATCACACTGCCACGCTGAATTAAATAAATCCATGTTCTAAACCAGGATAAAAAAGCAATAACTTGGAGCTATTTTTTAAAAGTGCTGTGTATGTTCATATCAAAACGGGGGTGGGGTTTTTTTTTTGCCCAAAAGCAAGAGTTTGATTTATTAATGGCTCATGGATTCCTTGTTCTGACAATTCAGTCTCAAGCAAGTCAAAGTTTTATCGAGTCCTGAAACATTTACTTACATCTCCTTATGAAGTGACTTGCGATGTTGAAAGGCTGCACTGAACATGCCAAATCGTCCCCCATCAAGTGTCTCCTCGTGACGTTCATGATTTTCCTAATTTTGGTTAAACCTGCCTGACAAGAACAAAGATGATCTGACAAGTGTGCTGAGCGCTCTTTTATTCATTATTCATCTACACATTTTCATTACCAAAGAACTCTAAGGAATGTGTATCTGTATGCAATTGTGCAGGCATACGTCTATAAGAGAAACAAGATGATTGTGATAGGGAATGAGATAGTATTGTTCAGAGATCATATCCCAACTAAATCATTTCTTCCATGGCTTCTAAAAAGGAGCACACATTCCAGTTAAATGCAACTTTACTGGCATATTTGAAAAAAAGTGAAGGTAGGAGAGAAAACACACACACATACATACAAGATTGTAATTTGAGGAAAGGGATGGGTTGAGTGAAGTTGATTTGCCCACTGAAACACTGTTATCCATTCTTGTCATGCCATCCAGTAGTGGGATTCAAAAATGTATACTACCAGTTCTGTGGGTGTTGGGCGTGGATGGCTTGTTGGGCATGGCAGGGGAAGGATACTGTAAAATCTCCATTCCCACCCCTCCTCCAGTGGAATAGCAATAGCAATAGCAGTTAGACTTATATACCGCTTCATAGGCCTTTCAGACCTCTCTAAGTGGTTTACAGAGTCAGCATATTGCCTCCACAGTCTGGGTCCTCATTTCACCCATCTCGGAAGGATGGAAGGCTGAGTCAACCTTGAGCCGGTGAGATTAGAACTGCTGAACTGCAGATAACAGTCAGCTGAAGTGGCCTGCAATGCTGCACTCTAACCACTGCGCCACCTCGGCTCTTAGGTTACTGCAAAATCCCCATTTTCTCCCAATCATCTGGGACTTGTGAGGCAGATAATAGATGGGGCGGGGCCAGCCACAGGTGGTATTAACCGGTTCTCCGAACTACTCAAAATTTCTGCTACTGATTCTCCAGAACTGTAACCTGCTGAATATCACTTCTGATGCCATCCTAATATTCTTGTGATATTCTTATCTTATTTGCACACCCTGTTTACTTATTCTTCAGATATCTAGTTAAATGTAAAATGACTTAACAGCAGATATCTGTAATCAGGCCCATTTAATGCAATAAAACTGGAAGAAATGACCAGACTGTGCTCGAGGAAAGTGTCAAATGCATCATCAGCCATGAGTCCTTTTGTGCCCACAAGAGATTTAAGCTCAGCCCACCTTTCTTATCTCCCGCTAATTTCCCTTGACTGTTAGTAGCTCAGATTCTTGTACAGAGCTTATGCTCGCAATAAATCATTTGAACTGACTGATTCTCCTGATTTCTCTGGCACTTGACAAAAACATCACCTTTGCAAACTAAACTAACTAAACCATGGCAGTATATAGATAGGCCACTCTTTGAAAGAAAGCAGAAAGGAGTGGACTTAGTAACAATATCTCAAAATGCAAAGTGACAATTTAGGAGTGCTAATCAAGTATTCCATCAATATATTTAGATTTGCAGTTCAAAACAAAGGGAAATGGCAGAAATTAAGTTAAAAGTCTGAAATGGTAAGTCTTCAGAGGTCTTTGAAAAATCCTGGTTTATTAAACTATTTCGTCCTTTTATACCTGTCATGAAGGGAAAAAAAAACCCACAATGAGATTTAAACTCATTTTAACAAATAAATTGCCATTTAGAAATAAAATCTCACCTCGCCCGCCCCCCCTAACCCCCAATCCCTGATGCTTTTTTAATGCAAAAAGAATAATAATACATAAAAGTGTGAATAAAAATTATGGGGAGAGACAACGCAGGATAAAAATGTGCACATGGCTACTGTTCTTTTCTCCAAATGTCCAGAAAAAAAAATGGGAATATATTCTTCCTCCTTTCTCTCAGTAGAATCTCTAGACTAAAAGAGCACATTTTTTCCACACTTATAAATAGCAGTAGACTTATATACCGCTTCATAGGGCTTTCAGCCCTCTCTAAGCGGTTTACAGAGAGTCAGCATATTGCCCCCAACAATCTGGGTCCTCATTTTACCCACCTCGGAAGGATGGAAGGCTGAGTCAACCCTGAGCCGGTGAGATTTGAACCGCTGAACTGCTGATCTAGCAGTAGCCTGCAGTGCTGCATTTAACCACTGCGCCACCTCGGCTCTTAAATCACACATTTCAGCTGTAACATCAGTGGTGGGATCCTACGGGTTTAACAACAGGTTCAGTAATCGCACATTTTGGAGAAAATTTATCTTCCGCATTACTGCTGGAGAGGAAAATAACTGAGGCACCGCAATCCGAGCCGAGATGGCGCAGTGGTTAGAGTGCAGCACTGCAGGCCACTTCAGATGACTGCAGTTCAGCAGTTCGGCTGTTCCAATCTCACCGGCTCAAGGTTGACTCAGCCTTCCATCCTTCCGAGGTGGGTAAAATGCGGACCCAGATTGTTGTTGGGGACAATATATGCTGACTCTGTAAACCGCTTAGAGAGGGCTGAAAGGCCTATGAAGCGGTATATAAGTCTAACTGCTATTGCTATTGCTAATCCACCCTGTTGCATAACTCAGCTGAGAATATATAGGTAAGTAAAGGGTAGGGGTGGGTGGGCGGACCCACTTGATCATCAGAGCCAACCAGTTTGCTTCCAGCTGATTGTCGGAGCTACCGGTTCACCAGAAATGGTCCAAAATGGTCTAATCCCAGCTCCGTTAACACACTTAAACTCCCCAACATTCAATCTAAAAATAATAGGATTAGGGATGGATGTGCTCCTTTACAGTCCTACAGATGGCAGGAACAATGATAAAGGATTCTGGGCAGTGGTGGGTTTCAAAAATTGTTCGAACCTACTCTGTGGGTGTGGCCTCCTTTGTGGGAGTGGCTTGCCACCCATGTGACCGGATGGGAGTGGCTTGCCGCCCAGGTGACTGGATATGAAGATGCCGACGACACTTGTCAGAACCACCTTAAATTTCCTCACACACAGCACTGGCATGCATAAGAACAGGATGGAAACTTGTTTTTGAAAAGGCATCTTTGGTTTGCGTTAAAACAACTTCAACACACGCAATGTTCTGATTGCACCACAAACGCAGTAGTCATCCTTACCTTTCACAGAGGCACTGAGTTTTATAAATATAAGCATGATAGTGTAGAATAATCATATCCAAGGACCAGGGGTGGGTTTCAAATAACTTTGGAACCTCTTCTGTAGGTGTGGCCTGCTTTCCGGGTCCACTGGTGGAACCTCTTCTAACTGGTTTGGTAGATTTGATGAACCGGTTCTACCGAATAGGGGCGAACTGGTAGGAACCCACCTCTGATGCTGGGAATTGTAGTTTGGAATGGCAAAGAGTCCACATCCCCATGAAGGACAAGTTGGTTGACATTTGAAATTGCAAACAAGAATTACAATGGAATACAACCAGTTTAAACAAAAATTATGACCTCTCCAGAGGTATTTTTAATTGATGACACCAAACAAATTCCTAACAAACTGTACAAGGTGTGTCCAGATTATGATTCAGAAGAAACTCTACTTGTTTCATACACGCAATAGAATGATATTTCCTTTATGGACTGTTAATACCATACATTTATCCTACATATAAGCAATTGAGGCTGTTTGTAGCTCAGGTGTGCACCTAAATTTGTACCAGAAAAATTCAGTGTGTGTATTTTGATATAACTTGGATCCAGAAGTAAATTCTACTGTTCACCATCCTTTTTTTGGGGGGGGAGGGGTCAGTTACATGGTAATCAAATGGTGAAGAACATTCAGAGAGATTTATACTAAAATTGCCCTTACCAGTAGCAGTAGCACCTGACCATGTAGTGGCTTTCATGAAGTAGCTGATTATTTGTGAATGAATCTGTTCTGAAACCAACCTTGGAATGCCAATCCAATTCATACCTAGAATTGCTGGTGTAATAGAATGTATCGAATGGGAAGGAGGCATGTTTTTGTTTCATTTTTATAGTTTTCTTATGCATGATGTACACTGAAGATGGCATTTAATTTTCATTGTATGAGTTCAGTGGTGGGTTTCAAAAATTGTTCGAACCTACTCTGTGGGTGTGGCCTCCTTTGTGGGAGTGGCTTGTCACCCATGCGACCAGATGGGAGTGGCTTGCCCATAATTTGAAATTATGAATTAGTACTTAGGTCGGTCCAAGTAGTTATTCAGAAACTCTGGCATTGAAGCATGCAAGTCTTAAAGCTGTCAAGTTACAAGATCCTTGCGTCCCTAACCCTTTAGAAAAAAAACCTAGGGGTGTTCAAACTTGACAACTTTAAGACTTGTGGACTTCAACTCCCAGAATTCCTCCTCCAGTCACGTTGGCTCAGGAACTCTGGCATTGAAGCATGCAAGTCTTAAAGCTGTCAAATTACAAGATCCTTTCACCCCTAACCCTTTAGCAGTGGTGGGTTTCAAAAAAATTTGGAACCTCTTCTGTAGGTGTGGCCTGCTTTCCGGATTCACTGGTGGAACCTCTCCACTCCCCGTGGAGATTCGAACCCTCACCACCCTCCAGGCTTTCCGCAAAGCCCTCAAAACCTGGTTGTTCTGACAGGCCTGGGGCTAAAGAGCTGTTGCCCCTGTCTCGAATGGTATGACTGTTGTGAGTTTTAAATTATATATTGTTATGTTGTTGTTTTTAAATCTTTTGTCTGTATCCCCCTCCCTGGTTCGAGTTGTGAGCCGCCCTGAGTCCCCTTCGGGGGAAAAGGGCAGCATATAAATTTAATAAACTGAAACTGAACTGAACTTCTAACCAGTCCAGTAGATTTGACAAACTGGTTCTACTGAATAGGTGTGAACTGGTAGGAACCCACCTCTGTATGAGGTGCAATGACAATAAAGTAATCCGAATTAAACGTAATACTTGTAGTTAATTATAAAAACAGAACTACAAAACCTTTGTGCAGAAGCAAACATGCTTATCCTTCATGCAATAGTGAGCCAAAGCACCAGGCTTATTTTTCAGTAATGCTAAATGGACCAAGATGTGTGCTTTTATTATTAAATAAAGCCTACTTGTCATTGTGTTTGAGGAAAAAGGAGGCTGAGTGCTAAAACATGATGTGCATCAATTCTACAAGTTGGTTGGATCTTTTCTTTGTTCATTTATTCTTATCCTTTACATTCCAATTTCCTTTTAAAAAAATGTAATTCATCTGATTTATATGGTTATCCATCTCACGTTAATGACATTGGGAGGCTCAAGGATTAAAACAACAGCAATAGTATATAATCCATGGCCCCCCAAGGTTAAAACAGTAAACCTCAAATCATAAGAGCTACATTACTAGCACACTTTGTCTGAGTTCTTGGGAGACAGACAGGTCTTCAGAGCCTTGGAAAAGTAACAGGGTAACATCTGGGATCTCGGATGGGGAGGGGATCCTGTTCTACAGGACAGGTGCTACCACAGAGAAAGCATGACTCCTGGGCCCAATAACACAACACTGTTTGATGGATGGGAATCCAAGCATGGGTTTTTTGCTAGATATGGTGAGCTGAATAGAAAAATTGGGAGACAAGTACTTCTACAGAAGTACCTCATTTCCAGTTCCATAAATTCAGAATGACTCGCATAAAAATATCAAAGGTTGTATAAAAGCATTCCATTTAAAAAGGCCACCATCAAAAATTTAAAACAGCATCAGCTCAAAGACTTGAACTATCATGAAAGTAATCAAAGAACGTAAAGTCAACACGAACTCTCACTATTAATAAATTTAACCAAATAATAAATTCAAAAAATACAAATGGATTACTGGATGAGAATAAGGCTTGTCTCCCAATTAATCATGAGTAACGCCTGGCTTTCCTTGGAAGTTGTTGCCGATGCTTTTCCCTCTTCCTCTATTTCAGAGATGCTTTGACAACTTGTGGACTTCAACTCCCAGAATTCCTGAACCAATCATGCTAACTCATGACCATGTGGTTAGGAATTCTGGGAGCTGAAGTTCAGCGGTTGTAAAGTTGCTGTAGTTTACCCACTCTTGACTTAGAGCAGTGTTTCTCAACCTTGGCGACTTTAAGTCCTATGGACTTCAACTCCCAGAATCTTGACTTGACTTGACTTGAATTTATTATATTTCTATGCCGCCCTTTTCCCCGAAGGGGACTCAGAACCCAAGTCAAGGGAGGGGGGGTACAAATAAGGAATAAAAAAGACGAACAAAACAATACCACAATTTAAAAACACACAACAACCATACCATTCGAGGGGGGACAAAAGCTCATTAGCCCCAGGCCTGTCGGAACAGCCAGGTTTTAAGGGCTTTGTGGAAGGCCTGGAGGGTGGTGAGGGTTCGAATCTCCACGGGGAGCTCGTTCCAGAGGGCCGGAGCAGCCACAGAGAAGGCTCTCCTCCGGGTGGTCGCCAGTCGGCATTGGCCGGCGGATGGAATTCGGAGGAGGCCTAATCTGTGGGATCTAATTGGTCTATTGGAGGTAATTGGCAGCAGGCGGTCTCTCAAGTACCCAGGTCCGATACCATGAAGGGCTTTATAAGTGACGACTAGCGCCTTGAAGCGTATTCGGAGACCAATAGGCAGCCAGTGCAGCCAGTGCAGCTAACAATGGGAGCTCTGTGACTGGTCCACAGTACAAATTGTGGACATCCATACTGCACAAAAAGTTTAGTCAAGTCACTGCTGGTTTGCATTACCAAATAAATTTTAATTCCTCCAGCTGTTCCTGCTCAACAACACGCCCAGCATTTGACTTCGACAACACATCATCATCAAGAGAAACCAGAGAGCAAAAGCTAGAACGTGCTGAAAGGAACACTTGGAACTGTTCTCATTTGTACAACTTGACATCGTGAAAATGCTTAATGTAAACAGGGCTAGAATGCTTAAATTAAACTAAACAACCCCTTAAAAATATTTTATTAGAGCTACAGTTTTGAAGGGAAATCCCCCTAGGAGCTATCATTTAACATATGAATTGTTACAAAGAATATGCTGTTTTATAATATTCATTGGTACTCACTATACAGGGTGGGGCATAACCTTTTCCTAGGGGGTCACAGCAAGATCGACAGCAGTTTACAACTTCCGCGACACCTCATTTTAAAGCCCATAAAAAACTGAATTGAATGAGCTATTAAATGTTAAATTTGCTTTAAGAATGGCTGGAAAATTCGATTCGGAAATGCAAATGCGACTCAGCAATTGTTAAAGGAAAACAATGTCGAATTTTGGGGCAATGACGTCTGGCCGGGAAATTCGCCAGATCTCAATCCGGCAGAGAACATTGGGGCCATAATTAAGGATTAAGGATGAAGTGGAAGCTCTGATGATTCAGGAGCAAGGTCAAAATCGATATTCGGTTGAAACTTTGAGAATGAATTTGGAAACTGTGTTGAAAAATCTGGAAAATCGAACGGAACTGTTTGAAGATTTGTTGTGTTCTTATCCACCTCGTTTGAATGCTGTTCGAAGGGCTAATGGTGATCATACTGACTATTAAATCGTGTCAATAAACTCAGTTTTTGATGGGCTTTCGAATGGTGTATGAATTATTTGTGTTGTTATTACAAGTGTTGCTGTGACCCCCTAGGAAAAGGTTATGCCCCGCCCTGTACTTTTGATATCTCCCCATGATTTGCTTCACTAATGAAAAAATAAAAATCAGAACAAAAGTAAAGGAATGCTAGGAAGCTAATAATACTTATTGGTATTACCAGAGCTTGTTTCATCTAATTAGTTAGGAAGCCAATCAGCTCTCTTTCCAAGTGGTTGTAGAAACACACAATCAGATTAAATGAGTTAAATGTCACTATTTTAGGAACATGCAGTTTGCACCTGGAAGACATTGAATTGGTAAATATGTTCCTTGTGGACTGATAATGTGCTGAAATAGAACCCTAGTAAAGCCATAGGAGAACTGAGGCACTGAGGCACTGAGTCAACTGAGGCACTGAAGTCCAATGAACCAATGAAACACACTGGCTCAGGAATTCTGGGAGTTGAAGTCCACAGGCCCTAAAGGGACCATGGTGGCCCATCCTTGATCTAAAGCAAAAAATCATCTGGCATTTTAATTTAGAATTACATCCAAATTATTCAATAATTTTTGCAAACTAAGGTAAATTTTGCAAAAATTTACCTAAATTTGCTTCTGAAAAAAATCCAAATCCCCTTTCCCCCCCCCCCCCCATGTATTATTTTTGAATTTATTGCTTGTAGCAGATATATTGTGAATCTTCATTACATCAGTAATCTCCCCACGGGACCATGATACATAGATCCTAGGGTAACTTGGAATGATGCGATGTTAAGGTATACTATCTTTCACAAAGTGGCATCATGGGGAAATATGCTGTTCAGTTTCTTACAATCTGCAATTTGTCTCTAATTGCTTTAAGTGCCCTTGTATCAATGTTTAGGCAACAGGGAGGATTCTCATGATTAAGTTCAGCCTATGGACGGAATCACAGGAAAGAAATGCTCTTCATAGCAATGGCCTATTGTAGTTCACTCATGCTTCTGTCATTTATAAGTTGAAAGCATGCATTGGCCTGAATCGGTTTTGGCACATTTAAACCCAATGCTTTTGTACAGTGGCCTGCCAAAACTGCATCAAAAGGATTGCCTGTATGTGCCATTGGCATGCTTAAATTGGCTCAGAGAGAAGGGACAGGCATTGCTCATTCCTTAGCATTCGTTCAGTGGGAGAAATATACTTTTCTGCTACATATATATGTTTTCATATCAAATCAAAGGAGTTTTTAGAACAGTGTCTTTCAAACCTGGCAGCATTGAGGTCTGTGGACTTCAAGTCATCAGAATTCCCCAGCCAACATGCTGACTGAGAAATTCTGGCAGTTGAAGTGCACACATCCTTAAGTGCCCAATTTTAAAGAACACAGTTTTACAATGCCTTTCTGCTTAGTTTTCTAACCAATAAATTTCTAACCAATGAGGACAGGACAGGACAGGACAGGACAGGACAGGACAGGACAGGACAGGACAGGAAAATCCACCCATTCCAGAAAAAACAAGTCCATAAAATGCATCCTTTCCTCTCATTTCTATATCCTATACTATTCTTTCCTGGTATATTATCTGTCAATTCATTTTATTCTTTTCCTGTCTCCCCTCCTGCCCTAATGCACTTGTACACATTTTCAAGACAGATGTTAATTATTTTTCAACACTAGAATTTACTTGGCAGTGAATATAAACTGGATGGCATTTCTCAAACCATTATTACTTGTCATACCTTGTGACAATAGTGCTTAAAAGCTGCTTTAGTCCAGTATAACCATAGCTTCTGGCAATTCAGGATTTTTGGAGTACCCATTTGTGGAAAGTTGATTTAGCTCTTGTGTATCACAGTTTTTTCTTAAGTTTTGTCAATTTTTCTTCTCCAAGATTATAGCAACCTTTTTCTGGCCCTTTTGAATTATCTCAAAATGATCAACTTACAAACTTGTTTAAAACTGTGTTGCCAAGAGAACTATTTAATATGTGGTCACGCTTTAAATGGTTGCATCTATATCTGCCTTTTGTCATATGTGTGTGTGTGTGTGTGTGTGTGTGAGAGAGAGAGAGAGAGAGAGACAGAGACAGAGACAGAGACAGAGACAGAGACAGAGACAGAGAGACTGAATTTTTTTCTGAAATCCACCTCTGATCTGAAGTGGTGTAGGCTTTCCTGCTTAAGCAGGGGGTTGGACTAGAAGACCTCCAAGGTCCCTTCCAACTCCACTATTCTATTCTATTCTGTTCTGTTCTGTTCTGTTCTGTTCTGTTCTGTTCTGTTCTGTTCCGTTCCGTTCCATTCCATTCCACTCCACCCCACCCCACCCCATTCCACTCCACTCTACTCTACTCTACACTATTCTACTCTATTCTATTGCCATGTACTTTCATGTATCTTATTTCTGGAATTTTTCTATGATAATGATATTATGATCATTATCATGATCATAATCATGATATAGGTTTCACATCATTTGGAGGGAAGATGAGGAGGAGCGACCAGAACAGACAACATAATGCAATTCAAAAGTATCTCAGATCTGAAGAGAGTTGATTTATTTCAAGGCTCAAATAAATAACAATATCTTTGGGTTAGTTATAACCCATCAATGTGTTGCTTAATTCCTGCAGCTACATCAATGTTTTGACATATATCAGGGAGATTCAGAACATTCCAGAAGGGAAGCTTAAGAACACCAGTCAAATATACTGGCAAAAGCATCTCTTGGCATATCTCAGCAATCTGCCAAGGCCTAAGCAATGCTTCAGATCCTCCAAAGAATTCGGCATTGCCAATCCCCAAAACCTCTGGTTCTGGTTGGGGAAAAAAAAAACCGTGACTTTTCAATCTTTCTTTAGTTTCTGGAAGTTAAATTGATAGTCCTTTTTTGAAAGGGAAACTGAAGGACATTTCTACCTATAACATTATTTTAGCAGTCTAAGGAGGTGGAGAAGGGAAAAAAAAATACTTTGCTGGAATACTTAACGCTGCATGCAATATGGAAAGCACCCAATTTTAAGTCAAATGAGATTTCCAAGAGATGTGCTATTTAATTCCAATAACACAGAGGATGTGTTTTCTTCTGCAAACTTAATGACTGTTGCTGCTGATTGCTCTTTTTACTATACTGAAAAATAACACCTGGATACTTCTGGAGTGTTCTTGTTGCAAGGAAAGACTGGAAGTGATAGTCATTAACAGCAATAGCATTTAGACTTATATACTGCTTCACACAGCTCTACATCCCTCTATAAGCGGTTTACAGAGCCAGCCTATTTCCCCCAACAAACTGGGTCCTCATTTTACCCACCTTGGAAGGATGGGAGGCTGAGAGAGTCAACCTTGAGCCTGGTGAGATTTGAACTGTCAAATTATAGGCAGATGGCAGTCAGCAGAAGTAACGTGCAGTACTGCATTCTAACCACTGCACCACTACGGCTTTCCTGAAATAGTTCAGGAAAGTAACTTTATTTTTTATTTACTTTGCATCCCAGCTTAATTATTTTTTCGAAATAACTCAAGGCAGTGAACATATTCAACAGATATTCTTCCTCCTATTTTCCCCACAGCAACCCTAGGAGGTGAGATGGAGATTGACTACCCCAAAGTTATCCAGCTGGTTTTCACAGCTAAAACACGACAAACTCACAGTCTCCTGCTTTCTAGACTGGCGCCTTAACTACAACACCAAATTTTAAACAATGTGCTAGAACAGGGGTATCAAACTCAAGGCTCGTGGGCTGAATCTAGCTTAGATCTGGCCTGTTGTGCTGACCTGGAAACAGTGAAGAAGTAGCAATAGCAATAGCAGTTAGACTTATATACCGCTTCATAGGGCTTTTAGCCATCTCTAAGTGGTTTACAGAGTCAGCATATCGCCCCCACAGTTTGGGTCCTCATTTCACCCACCTCGGAAGGATGGAAGGCTGAGTCAACCTTGAGCCGGTGAGATTAGAACCGCTGAACTGCAGATAACAGTCAGCTGAAGTAGCCTGCAGTACTGCACCCTAACCACTGCGCCACCTCAGCTCTTTCTGTAGCCTGTGCAGCCCTCCCTAGCTCCATTTTCACTGGCAGAGGGTTACAGGAGGCTGTTGTGAGAGCTGGGGGCAGTCCTCCCGAGCTCTGTTTTTGGTGAGAGAGGGATTCAGGAGGCCATCACAGCCAAAAACAGAACTTGCAAGGGCTGCGGGTGGCACTCTTGAGCTTTTCTGCTGGCAGACGGTTGCAGGAGGCCGTCACAGCCAAAAACGGAGCTTGCAAGGGCTTCGGGTGGCACTCTTGAGCTCCTATTTTGCTGGCAGACGGTTGCAGGAGGCCGTCACAGCCAAAAACGGAGCTTGCAAGGGCTTCGGGTGGCACTCTTGAGCTCCTATTTTGCTGGCAGATGGTTGCAGGAGGCCGTCACAGCCAAAAACGGAGCTGGCAAGGGCTGCGGGTGGCACTCTTGGGCTCCTATTTTGCTGGCAGACAGTTGCAGGAGGCCGTCACAGCCAAAAACGGAGCTTGCAAGGGCTGCGGGTGGCACTCTCGAGCTCCTATTTTGCTGGCAGACGGTTGCAGGAGGCCGTCACAGCCAAAAACGGAGCTTGGAAGCCCATTTTTGCTGATAGAGTGCTTGGGCTGCCACAAGTGCCCCCAGCATGAGTGATGTCAAGCTGGCCACACCCACCCTGGCTATTCCCCCCTGAGGTCAAACACATCCCTGATGCAGCCCTCAATGAAATTGTGTTTGACATCCCTGTGCTAGACAGAACATTATTGGCAGAGAAATGCAGAGAAATACCAGTAGCAATTCTGTGGTCTCTGGTCATTATATATTCCTCTCGGCACTATTCAGGTAGCATTTCTTCCAACACAAAAATAAATAATAACGCTTCAAAACATTAAGAGATTAAAATATTTTTTTAAAATAATGGATGACTGTTACGTGTGAATTGAGATACTGTGTTAAATATTATTTCTAATGGCTTTTGATAGTTGGCAGGCCTGTGCCTGGAAGGGAGTCATTCCCCTATATTTTCTTATAAGAAGTTATTACTAAAATGTTTGGGTTCTGTAAATTGTTTTAAGAAGACTCCGTCAGCTGCTGAATGGAAGCACTCACGATTAACATTTTGAATGAAAAAAACAGATTCATTGGAAAACCAGTGGATGCTTGAAAAATTGCAGCACCTTAAAAATAGACTGGCAGAAGATACCTTGCTGATGATTGAAGCATGAAGTAAAAAAAAGAAATCCAGGCAAAATAATTTCCATATGATCTCAATGATCATATAATTGAACAGTAAATTACTTTTTTTCCTTCCTTCCTTCCTTCCTTCCTTCCTTCCTTCCTTCCTTCCTTCCTTCCTTCCTTCCTCCTTCCTTCCTTCCTTCCTTCCTTCTTCCTTTCTTTTCCCTGAAGGAATTATTTGGAGGCAGAGATCTGGTGGAAATTATATGGTATTTAAACCAGGGGTGGGTTTCAGGTGGTTCGCGGCGGTCCCCGCGAACCGGTTGGTCGGCGAACCCAGAAGTAAGTAACTTCCGGGAACGCCGAAGGATACACCCGCCTGCCCGCGTTTCTTACCTGGTTTTGACAAGTTCTGCGCTTCCACGCATGCGCAGAACGCATACAGCGCCTGCGTGATCCTCCAGGAGCAGCTGGAGCATCGCACAGGGGCTAGTACGCATGCGTGCACTGCGCGCGTGCACGGGGATGCCGCCGGCCCTGTTCCAACAGAACCGGTTGGAACGGGGCGAGAAACCCACCCCTGATTTAAACCCATAGTCTACTGACAGGATGTGGTGAATTGCTGGGTTTTTACAAAAAAATATATATTATTTTAACATTATTTTGTCCAATTCAGAATTCTAATATTCATAGTCAATGCAATTTAAACCAGCATGTACATTTATATGAATAAATGTAATATATGATAGGATTCCTTAAGATAAGTACCCATTTCAGAATTATGTAAGATGTGTCATTAGAAAATCCCCAAAGATTTAATATTACCAATAATTACCAGCCGTTGCAATCATTCTCAGAAAAATGTATTCAATGCTACGGAATTCTCATATCCATAGCAAGCTGCCTTTTACTGAATCAGACCATTTGTTTAACTAGTTTAATGTTATTTGTAATGGACTTTTTCCAGTGCTTGCTGAACTGGATCATCGAAAGGTTATTGTGTTGTGGGAACTCAGAAAAAAAAGTTTAACTGAGACATTCAAACAGCCCAAGGATCTATATTTAGCCCTAAATAGACCAGTCCTGCAAAGAATTAAACAATATATATTAGTTAATGATGTGGTAAGAACTGATGATCATGATGATAAACCTTACATCATCTGTAAATCATAAGTCCTTCTCCAGGTAACAAAATCTCTCATGGGAAAACATGCACATGGGGAAAGTGAAAAATGAATAAATAAAAACTGTAGGGAATCAAAGTAAAATCCCCTTTCCCACAAAAAAGGGAGGGGGGACAACCTCTGATAGCCTCCCAATAATGGTTGGGAAGAACATAAAGATGCCCAGTTCAGGACATGAACAGCTAACCCTGATTATGTGCTGCTAGCACATAGTGGTGAGTCCCTTGACTAGGGTAAGTGTTCTGACCCCCCTTCTTCGCTCATTCAAAGACGACAGTCAGACAGACTTAAAAGGAAATAACTTTATCAGTCCTGGCTCCCGCTGGCTGTGAGCCCAAAATAAACATAAATAAAGTCTCTGGCAAGAAGATAACAGAATGCAAAAACAAAGATCTCTTACAAAGCAAATCACTTCTCCAAGTGTCTCTTTGAATCAGGGTTACAGAAAGCAAATCACTTATCCAAGTGCCTCTCACAAACAAACCACGACCGATGAATGACGAACCACAAACGAACGAATGAACATTGACTTCTGCAACCAGGGCGTGGCACCATCATTCCTTTTATCTCCAGAAGACCACACTAATGAGCCCCAGCTGCATTGTTATTCCTGCATCCCGACTCAACTCACAGCAAACTTCTGCTGAGTCACAACAGGTAAGAGTCTGAAAAAAGAATTGGGAGCTTTTCAGAACCTAGCAAATCAACAGCATGCATGTCAGTTTTCTTAAAAGAGGCATGAGCCCTTCATTTAAGGCAGTGTTTCTCAACCTTGGCAACTTGAAGATGTCAGGACTTCAACTCCCAGAATTCCCCAGCCAGCGAATGCTGGCTGGGGAATTCTGGGAGTTGAAGTCCAGACATCTTCAAGTTGCTAAGATTGAGAAACACTAATTTAAGGGATGTGGGGGAAGAATGGTTGAGTTCAAACAACTGGCAGAGAACCGGCCTTAGTATATCCCATGATAATCGACACATGGCAATTTATTTAGCAACTTGCCATTGTTGAAGCGCAACAAGGGTTTTCCCTCCCTCAACCACTGTACTTAAGTCATCTTTAATGTGCTACCTATTAAACTCGAAGGCTTCATAATCACCGTGTTAACCTCCCAAGCAATGCAAACTACCTCTGTTTCTTCCCAATTCCATACAAACTAATCCCCAGAGACATGTGTTTCTCCATTAAACTCCATACTTGCCCCAGCTGTTACTTGGCCCATCTAAAGGTCACATCAGTTAGGCAATCAAATGGATATATCCAGTTCCTGCAGTTCCTTCTTTGCTCTCTGGACTACAAATGTTAAACCGACTCAAGTTTGCCGCCAAGACTTCGAGGCAAGGCAAAGAAACATTTTCAAGACCTCCATCCTAAAAGCTGGCAATCTCGGTGCCAGCTGCCGTTGGAGTGCTGAATTCCAAGGCTAATATCCAAATTAAAAACACCAATGTTTCTTTTTTTTCCAAAATGCCCTTCCCTTCCCTCTTCCTTCCAAACTAATCATCAGCCTGAAATGTGTGGTTTATCTCCAGTGTACTGGCCCAACTGACAAAAACACTGTCATTTGCTTGCTCATCTTCCATTTTAGTAGGCCCTGCGGCTTTGATTCACAGTTCAAATTGCTGTTTGAACCTTTTCCAGATATCCTCAGCATTCCCCATAATTTTTAAGACTGGTGGGGGATTTACACATTGCAATCACACGAACTCAGCCACAGTTACTTTATTCTACCTTTCTCTTTGCTGGAGTCAGCAATGAATTCCTCACAAGGTATTAACCAAGTGAGTTAGCGGGTGGTGTTGTTTTTGTGGGCCAACATAGCATTTCAGGAGAAATAGAAGCACCTTTTAGATAATTTAGTTACTTAGAGCTAGAGAACGGCTTAGAGAGACAAGGTGGCATTAAGCTGTCTCAGAAAGACACACACAACACAGCAAGTAAAACGCTGTTGTAGGTGATTTCGCCTCTCAGTCAAAATCTTTTCTTCCCAAATTCTCCTGGGGCTGAACTACACGAGACAGTCCTTAGCTATCAGTCGCTTTCTCTTTTCCCCCACACACCTATGTCATTTGGCACAAAATGGGTCCTTGTATTTTTTTTTATAGCACAATATGGGTCCTTGTATTCAGTTTTTGTTATAATCATTACTATAGACAGAGGAACATTCAGAAATATTTAGTAGCCTGGTGCGTACCAATCAGAGGTGGGTTCCTACCAGTTCACACCTATTCGGTAGAACCGGTTCGTCAAATCTACCGAACCGATTAGAAGAGGTTCCACCAGTGGACCCGGAAAGCAGGCCACACCTACAGAAGAGGGTCCAAAATTTTTTTGAAACCCACCACTGGTCCTTGGATATGATTATTCTACACTATCATGCTCCTATTTATAAAACCCAGTGCCTCTGTGAAAGGTAAGGATGACTACTGCGTTTGTGGTGCAATCAGAACATTGCGTGTGTTGAAGTTGTTTTGACGCAAACCAAAGATGCCTTTTAAAAAACAAGTTTACATCATATTCTTATGCATGCCAGTGCTGTGTGTGGGGTAATTTAAGGTGGTTCTGACAAGTGTCGTCGGCATCTTCATATCCGGTCACATGGGCGGCAAGCCACTCCCATCTGGTCACATGGGCGGCAAGCCACTCCCATCCTGTCACATGGGTGGCAAGCCACTCCCACAAAGGAGGCCACACCCACAGAGTAGGTTCAAACAATTTTTGAAACCCACCACTGGTACCAATAAAAGTAATGCTACTTGCTAAATAAAATAAAAATGCTGCGTTCTAACTATTAGTGGTGCAGTGGCTAGAATGCAGTATTGCAGGCAAACTCTGCCCACAGCCAGGAGTTCAATCCCAATGGGCTTGAGATTAACTCAGCCTCCCGTCTTTCTGAGGTCAGTAAAATGAGGCCCCAGATTGATGAAGGCAATAAGCTGATTTTGTAAAACGGCATAGAGAGCGCTGTAAAGTATTACGAAGCAGTATGTAAATCTTTTTCCCAAATATTATTTTCCCAGATCTTCCCATAATATGTCTCTACCTGTCATAGGACATTGCAGAAACCCCTTCTGGTCAATCATAACTTTGGTCAACAGAAAGAGCCGAGGTGGTGCAGTGGTTAGGGTGCAGTACTGCAGGCCACTTCAGCTGACTGTTATCTGCAATTCAGCGGTTCAAATCTCACCGGCTCAAGGTTGACTCAGCCATCCATCCTTCCAAGGTGGGTGAAATGAGGACCCAGACTGTGGGGGCGATATGCTGACTCTGTAAACCGCTTAGAGAGGGCTGAAAGCCCTATGAAGCGGTATATAAGTCTAACTGCGATTGAAAAAAAACTGCTATTGGTCAATACTATGAGGTATCTCAAATATCAGGGTCCTAGACCATTGCAAGATTTAACAGCAGTTGCAGAGACTGTTCTGATGAGTAACATAAATCAGTCAGATGATTATTTTAAGATTGGTGCTATACAAATTCTAATTATCCTTTTAAAACAATCCTGTATTACAATCATTCAAGTGTAAGGTTAGCAAAACATGGGCTACAATGGACAGATCATCCATGTCCAGGAAGAAATTCAGCTGCCATAGCAGAAATAATTGTCTAAGTGTACTCTGGGAATATATACCATTTATGCCTGAAATGACAGAGATGATGTCACTCCAATCTGAGAGATGAACTTGAGGAAAATAGGCAACCATTGTATAACAAAGATGACTAAAACATTTTTTATGTTCTGAAAAAGGTAGTATTCAGAAAATACTCAGGAAGGTTCCTCTCTGATTCACTGGTATATAAAGCACAATCAGCTGTCACAATTCTGTTGTATATAATAATATAAGGTATATTATATTGTATATTATGCAATATAATACACAAAGATGCACACATCAATAAAGCAGAGTTCTAATCTTCCTGTAATGTTTGTTTTCAGTCCTAAGAACTGATATAACTGTCATAAATCGTGGGGTGGGGGGGGGAAGGAACATATATACATATATACACTGCCCTCTTTTTAAATTAATATGCTTTAAGAACACCTGTAGTTGCTGAAGCAGTTATATTTTGTTTAAATATTACAATTGAAATGATATTTGAAAAAAAAAACCGACTGGGTGATTCATTATAACATTTGGATACCTAAAACGGAAAGGGAGGGTGGGAAGCCAAAGTTAAAGTAAAGTTTCTGAGTAGTGAATAGTTTTCATATTCCTAAGCTTCCAGGCAAACGTTGAGGATTTCCAGCCAAAAGGAAAAACAAAATTAGTTTCAGGAACTAGTTTCACTAACTGAAATCTCATGTATCTCTCTTTGTGTGTTGCACACCCTTCAGTACAGAGGTGGGTTCCTACCAGTTCGCACCTATTCGGTAGAACCGGTTTATCAAATCTACCGAACTGGTTAGAAGAGGTTCCACCAGTAGACCCAGAAAGCAGGCCACACCTACAGAAGAGGTTCCAAAATTTTTTGAAACCCACCACTGGTCCTTGGATGTGATTATTCTACACTATCATGCTCATATTTATAAAACTCAGTGCCTCTGTGAAAGGTAAGGATGACTACTGCGTTTGTGGTGCAATCAGAACATTGCGCGTGCTGAAGTTGTTTTAACGCAAACCAAAGATGCCTTTTAAAAAAACAAGTTTACATCCTATTCTTATGCATGCCAGTGCTGTGTGTGAGGTAATTTAAGGTGGTTCTGACAAGTGTCGTCGGCATCTTCATATCCGGTCACATGGGCGGCAAGCCACTCCCATCCGGTTCCCATAATATGACTCTATCTGTCATAGGACATTGCAGAAACCCCTTCTGGTCAATCATAACTTTGGTCAATACTATGAGGTATCTCAAATATCAGGGTCCTAGACCATTGCAAGATTTAACAGCAGTTGCAGAGACTGTTCTGATTAGTAACATAAATCAGTCAGACGATTATTTTAAGATTGGTGCTATGCAAATCATAATTATCCTTTAAAACAATCCTGTATTATAATCATTCAAGTGTAAGGTTAACAAAACATAGGCTACGATGGACCGACCATCCATGTCCAGGAAGAAACCCAGCTGCCATATCAAGTACCATTGAACAGCACTTTTACTTGGATCTTGGACTGATTGGTCTTGTTTTTCATCCCTTGGGGTGGTTGGGGAAGAACCACTGGTGGGGTGGGGACCATCATTCTTGCACTCCTTCAGAAACATCTAAACTCTTCCATAGCTGTGCTGCTCTAGTCATTATCTGGCACATTCCTCTCTGATTGCTTCTAAAGCAATCAACAAGGAATGGATAAATTAACAAAATAGTTCCTGATTCTTTCTTTTTTATTTCCTCAAACCTGATAAAGTGATTTCCTGAATGGACATTAGAATGATGGCTATTTTGCTCCTTTCATTTTTAGAGCACTTGGAGAGAAATCTAAACATCTTTAAAGCTGAGTTTGAATTTGAAACTCTGGAACCAGTATAGTCTCTTTCAAAGTGCTTCAAATCTTATCACCCTCGTTTTTAAGCTGTTTGAAATATCCTTAGGGTACAATTAGTGCAATATAGTCATACTGATTATACCCTAAATGCAACTGAAGTGCATTATACAAGGCAACAATGGAAACATATGGTTCTTTCTTATTTCATTCTGTTCACTTATGTCCATAAACATAGGTATTTGACTTCGCAAGGAAAAACAGTTATTTCAACCATCTGAAATAGTGAGATCACATCCTGGGCAATAATTTTCTATAGTGTATTGAAAAGATGTTTTGAAAAGATTTATTCTAAAATGTTGCGATCCATCATAATGAAATCAGAGCTTCCTTCAGTGATAGCAGGTGATTTGTTATTTTAACTGTTTGTTTCCACGACTGCGTTTTTGGGAAACTAGAAACTTATCTTTTTTTTTTTTCTGAAATGGCTTAAGATACTTCATGAGTTTTTTGCTTAATGCTTTTTGTTATCTAAAATATCCAAGTTCAAATTCAGCAGTAAAATGTCTCTGATTATTTAAAACCATCTTTCATATGGGTGCCTTTAAAAAAAAATGATACAAAACAGATTAGACGTACATACTCATTGTAGAAGAAACAATAAAGTAAATTGATATTTTTATTTCAAAATTTGCTAATTTGTTAAGGCTTAGAATGAAATTACTCTTTTTACAGTTGGGTGTCAAACCAGATCCACACCTGAAGATTTAACAGATTTATTGCTAAAATCCTCTGCACAGAAATTTTCTCAACTAATGGTCGGCACCTGGTTATAGGTTTAGGTTTAGGTTTTATTAAACATTTATAGGCCGCCCTTTTCCCTGAGGGGACTCAGGGCGGCTTACAATAATAGGGGAGGGGAGTGCAGAACAAAACACATAAGTTGTGGGTAATAAAGTTGTGGGAGTTGGACTCAGTTCATTTGTGGCTACATAAAGATTCTAAGATGAGCCCCTTTTTTCCTCCTCCACTAGCTCTGTCATTCCTTCTACATTGGTAGTTCTTATCACTGAAGGCAATATTATACACATTTCTACACCAATAAATATTTATATCTCTGATTCTTTTTTTACCTTGCTTCAAGCTTCTTAAGGAAATAGCTAAACTGCATTTTTAGCTACAGTGTGCAAACATGCATAAACACACATCCATGTACAGATGCATAAACATACACCCATCCTTAATACATTGTGCTCATAAGAGAATCTCATAATGAAATGAAAATATCCTTTTGTCTTAAATTTTCCTTTTGTCCATAATCACAAGGCTTAGTAAATCATATTTTAGCATTTCAGCCAGCAATAATGAATTTAATCCCTGGCATCAACTTCTGAAAATTATTCTTTTTTTAATTATTTTATGGAACCAATGTAGTTTTACAAACTTATTCAAAGATTCATGATTGTTGTAATGCCTAGTTGGAGGTCTAACATTTGAAGATTTTCTTTACACAATCCAGTGTCATGAACAGAATTGTTCTAGTTATTGAAATGAGTGAAGATCTTATTCCCCAAAATATATAATTTTGGAATCACATATTTGGAACCCAATGAAACATCATCTGTAATATTTCCCTTACCCTTTTTAATAAGTAAGATGTTTTTTAAATGATTGTATTACTTGTGTTTTTCAATGTGCTATTAGAACACAAGAAAGTTTACATAAAATTGTTTTTAAAACACAATATGAAAAAACAGCATTGGACTCAAGAATTTTCAGCCAACCATAATAGAGCTAAGGTGGCGCAGTGGTTAAATGCAGCACTGCAGGCTACTGCTAGATCAGCAGTTCAGCGGTTCAAATCTCACCGGCTCAGGGTTGACTCAGCCTTCCATCCTTCCGAGGTGGGTAAAATGAGGACCCAGATTGTTGGGGGCAATATGCTGACTCTCTGTAAACCGCTTAGAGAGGGCTGAAAGCCCTATGAAGCGGTATATAAGTCCACTGCTATAATAGTTGATTATGCGTTTCACCTATTTAAGCAGTTATGTGTTATTTTAAGTTCAATTGTAGTACATGACCTTATGTCTAGATCAACAGTTTGGTTAGACTGATTAAACTCTTAAACCAGCCTTTTGACAAGAAACAAAAAAACTTGAGGAAACTTTAAGGAGAAAGGTCCAAAAGATGAAGTGAGTAACCTAATTCTTCAACCATCAGCTATTCTGTACAAGAATTGACTCAAAACGGTTCTGCTTTAAAACGTTGTGCAATATTAGTAGAAGAACCACAAGATCATGCTTCTATGATCTAGGAATCATAGCGGGAGGAACATACTGTGTTTTACTTTCCTTTTAAGATGTGCAAACATTTCCAAACTTCCATCTTTTAACTTTGATTCCTATACATGTGTTTGGAAGTGAGTTTAATTTTGTATACATACAGTACATGCATGCATGCATGCATGCATACATACATGCATACATACATACATACATACATACATCTTGAAAAGCCATCATACACCTTGATCTCCCTAGATCTCCTCATCACTGCCATCCTATTTTCAATCACTGGAAAATATGTAATTCTTCAATTGCTGTCTCTCACCTCATCCCTTTTTTCAAGCCCTACATAGCTTCCTTGTCTTTTCTTCCCACTCCACAGATTTCCTTGGGCTGAAGAATCCAGCGGTGTTAAATCCCTAAGTAGGAAACACAAATCTCATCCTGACAACATAGAAGATATAAAAACTCAGAAGCCAAGGACACCTGAGACAACTCCCTTTTCCTGGAGGCCACTTAATATTTTTTTTCCTCCTCGGGAAAAAAGAGAGAAATAATCGCTATCTCGGGCAGGCAGGCAAGCAGGCGTTCTTAGAAGTCCCAAGTGTGCCTGAATTACTTGGCCAACTAACTAAATGCATGCCCTTCTGTAGAACCCCTCCTGCCAGACGCCAGGAGCATTGCACAACTGCCAGAGGGCTAAGCACGGGGCGGGCAGAGCTGGTGGGATGGGAACTGACTCTCAGGAGGCTGCAGAGAGAGAAGGAACTAGAAACAACCACTTAGCATCTATTTAGAGCCTGGGAGCATTTGTGAAAGACATCCCCATTACTGTTGAAAAGATGCAAATTTGGTGAAATAATCAGCTGTATGGCTTCAGGCTGTTTCTGAAGTATCCTGATTCTTTACCACAGTGGAAGTATTATTATAAGATACACAGCAAGGCCGAGTTCATGTTGCTCAGAGGTAGCCCCGAACCAAACTCCGCCAAGGGTTGTAAAGGGAGATTTGTTACCCTGGGAAACATTGATATTTCTGCCAATAAGATTTTTTTTTTAAAAAAAAATAATAAAATACGATGGAGGGGGGTGGGAGAGGGGGGGCGAGAATCCTTAAGGCAGGTTGCAGGGTTGCTAAACAAGAAAAGGAGAAAACGCAAAAGCACAGCTCACAGGCATAGTGACAAAGGAAAGATTCCTTGTTTGTGAATGTTTAGAAGCCATCCAGCACGTCTGTTGTCAAATCACTGCTGAATATGTCAATTAAGGCTTCAGATCTCATATCAGGTTCTTCTTCTGCTCATGTGTGGGGAGCCACTGAGCTACATATGACATATGAAAAGCTAAACCATGTTTCGTAATACGTTGCAAGAGGAGAGGAAGTAATTAAAAATGTTTCTGTTTTGGAAATCATTGCTGCCTTTGCTGCATAAAAATGAAACAACAGCCTGTATTATGCCTTCCTCCTCCCTGTTGCCACAGATTCTCTTTATTAAATTCATGTAGTTAAGATTTTGAGCTGATGGCTTTTTAAAAAAAAAACAGCATTGATGCAAAGGCAAAAGTTTAACACATTCGTTCCTCCTGAAAGTATCCTTGTTTTAATCTGTTATTTTAAATAATTCAATTATGGTATGTTTAAAAGTCCACAATGTCACAGATTTTGTAAAAAAAAAACGAATCTATTAAAAAAAATAATACTTTCCGGGGTTTAGTATTAGAATTGTAGTATTAAATTACTGTGTGGCAACGGAGAGCAAATTTAAAATATCTCTTATGAAAAGCAACATTTTTATATAGCCACTCCTTAGAAAGTAGATACAGAATTATTGAAAGAATACATGCTATATGCTTTTTTTTCTCATCTTTTTTATTTATGGTACTTGAAATCTGAGGGGGAAAAAAACAATAGTTCATAAATTTCATAGACAGAAAATCATGAAGTTTTGTAGATATTGCTACGGTTATATATTATATATTCTTTTGCCGTGCCTTTTTGGACAGATATCCCATGCTGTTTCAGAAAAAAACTTATTGGGAGAAGCCATTGTAACAAATGACATTATTTTTCTGTGCAGATACTATGTCACACACAAAAAAAAGAAAGGAGAAAAATAAGGGAGGAAAATCCTTGCCTAGTGTCTTTTCAAGCATCCATTTCCTTTCCCATTTTTCTATAGCAACATAAAAGGCACTGTTATGACAAGTACTCTGCTAGCTATTCTTTCATTTATAATTTAACCTCAGCCTATGTAACCTCATCAGAAAAAAAAGAAAAAGAAATGTGCAGCGTGATTAGGACAACAATCAGAAAGTACAGGTTCTCTAACCAACAAAAGCAACAGAAGAAGCTGAAAAATCTAGAAGAAGATGGGAGGGAAATAATAGCAGGCAAATCTGGAAGTATGCGATATTTCTTTAATACTTTATTTTAAAATTACCTAATTGTGTTTTTTAAGCTTCGGTTCCTGTAATTTTGCAGGATGAGGCATTCCAGGGAGAAAACATATGGTGAGGGATTTTAAAACCACATAGCTGGAGTACATCATAGACTTATCTGCTGCTTTAGTGTCGCAAAAAAAAAAATCCACCACTGAATTTATCCATGCCCCCATTAAAGAAAGAAAAGAATTAAAAGCAAAAGGGCTTGTACAGAATTGCTGCTCTAAAACTATTAAAAAGGCTAATCCATGTTCAAACCAACATTATAAACAGATCTTTTATCACAGGAAGACGTATACCAATTATATATCCGAGTCCTTCATCTGAAATATAACATTCAGCATTCTAAATGTTCTCATTATTCCTGATTTATAAGGAATATCTAAATAAAATAAAATTTGACATAGACTTTAAACTAAAATCAGATAATTATTGTATATAGTGACCCATTCTCTCTGCCCAAAAAAATCCCAAGAAGACTTAATATAAAGTGCATGTACTTTTTATTTATCAAACCAAATATTAAGACATACATTATTTTGACACACGTTGAAATATATATATACATATACATATATATACACACACACACACACACAGGCAATTTAGGATGTCACTAACAATAGCAAAATAGCTCAGCAAACAATTCAATAACATATATAAAGCTTACCTTCACATTTGTCTTTTAATAGCAGTAGGAATAATTACATTAGCTTAAAACAAGTAACTTAGGAAATACTGTCAAGCATTTAATAGCATCTGCATTAAGAAATGTCCATGCAGTGCAACATTTTTTGATTGTCTTATAAAGCAGGAAAGGCCTGGAATTAGTTTCTACTCTAAATGAACTTTCCCTCCTTCAAGTGTCTGAGAAAAATAAATAAGCATCTCTTTCTCTATTTTTATGCATAAAATGCATTCTGCATACAAGTTTCAAAATCTTACTTGACTAATGGTTTTATTAGGCTTAGCCAAAATATCACAAGAGAATGTTGGTCTTAACTAAGTGTTATCCATCAATGGATTTTGAATTTTTTTACGGCTACGTTTAGCTATTCATGATCTGAAAGCGTGCGGATATAAATCTATGAATTATATTTATAAATTATGTTCATCATGCTAACAGGTTTGGTAGTTATCAGAATTTTTAAACTAGAACAGATCTATTTGAAAAGTGACATTTCCTTTTTTTCCTGGAATTCTATATCTGTTTTATATTTTCTCAAAGAGGAAAATAGCTTTCAAGAATTCTGATTTACTTCCTGTTTAGCCATATCTTTGTGGCATATCGAAATGAAGTCTCAACAGAGGAACTGGCTGTGGTCAATGCATTGTGCATGCGTTTTTCTAGTGCAGTACTCTAAATGTAAGGCCTGACACTTGTATAAGTAATTAATCTTGATAATGAGCGCACACACACAAAAAAAGCTAATTAGGAGAGAGTCAACAAAATTTAAAGCATATAAGGTTTTTTTTGTTTGCTTACCTTATTAAGTTAAATATCTGCCCGAATTAATTAGTAATGAAAGCAATGAGAGTTGGTGCCAAATAACAGTTGGGTCAAATGCATTTTGCATGGTACCAAACCATTAGTCTTAAGCTTAGTTGCTAACCAGAGATTTGAAAAATCTAAGCATCTACCAAGGAGTGACACAAAATTAGCAGTACTCAAGGTTAAATTTGCACAGGACTCAGTCGAACATAATTTTCCTTTTGCTAATTTGCATCTTCTGCTCTTTCAAGACTAAAAATGTATTTACATGTATTCGTTTAGTAAATAATAAAGCAAGATTACACAATTGCATATGGAACACAGGAATTTAAAACAACGTACATTGAATATCCTGCTTGAAAATTCATTGCTGGTTAATTAATCCCATCCTTTATTATCACCTTGTAGAACAATTCTGGAAGAGCACACAATTATTATTCTGCAAACTTTATTACATTTTGTTCTTTAAGCATAATTAAACTATTTAGATTTTATGTTCTATATACGTATGCTGAGTGAATTTAGGGCTGCTAACATTTCTGGATAAAATTATATATTATGTTGCTAAAAATAAATAAACCATGTTCTTGATTCATTATTCAGATCATAAATATCAGCATTTGCACATGTCAGCTGTGTTCATTGTTATGTCCATTTAAATGTTTATGCAAGGTATAACAATCCTGCAGATTCCAGTTTGTATTTCATATATGTTTGACAGGAGATGAGACTAGACAAAAGTCTGGATTAAATAAGATTATTTCTTTTCATGCAAATTTAGGGTAGGGTATCTGTTTTGGTTTTTTTTAAATTATGGATTGCATTCAGTTTATTTATTTATTTTAAACATTTAAAAAGCAATTTAGGAAATATTTTGTTTTCATATTTAAAGGTATTGTGACATAGTAGAGAAGAAAAAGATTTTGGGTGTCTCAGTGTGCATATATATGACTGGGGTGTTAGAAAGGATGAATATCACAGAGACAAATCCTATAGAAAAGTGAGAAACACACACACATATATACACACACACACACACACACACACACATATATATACACACACACACACACACACACATACATACATACATACGTACGTACATATATTAGAGAGAGAGAGAGAGAGAGAGAGAGAGAGAGAGAGAGAGAGAGAGAGAGAGAGAGAGAGAGAGAGAGAGAGAGAGAGAGAGAGAGAGAGAGAGAGATTTCCTAAATTAATGTGAATAAATACTGTGTTCACTAAATGGGAAAAAATGAAATCTTTGAATCATGGGCAGGATCTTCTTTCAGTGATAAAATCTAAGTCTAGCTGGCATTTTCTATTTGTATTGGAATTTAGCATCCATCTGCACATGTGCAAAACACATTCTCACACACACACACACACACACACACACACACTCATCCACACAGACACACTCACACATAATTCTGTACCTGTGTGAGTAAAGGCCATTTTCTCCCTCTCCTCAACAACATGAGGAGTGACAAACCTTCCTGAAGATATTCTGTCAGGACATCTGATGGTGAGAAAATAAACAGCTACTTCCATTTTGATCTGTTTCATTGATTATTTTGTGATAACTCAGCCAGCGGGGCGGGGGGGCGCAGGGGGGGATCACTTGCAATGCCTATTTTAAAAATAAAAATCAGGGGTTATTTTTTTTAAACAGAAGAGAACGTACTGAAGCAAGCATTGAAGTCATTGCAATTATCTCAATAAAAGAATGTGGTGTTGTGGAAAAAGCCCCTTTGTAAAAAAATTAATAAATAAGGGACGAGCCAAAAAAAAAAAAATCAATGTGATAATCCATAGTCCAGAATGGGGGGCAAGTTTTCCTGTGATCAAACACAGCCTTATTATATCTCAAACTCCCCCAGCCTTTGTTAGATGAATGACATGTAATAGATCAAAGATGAATACAGTATGTGTTTTAGTGTTACTGCACAGTCCCGTCATATGCTAAGCCTTCGGAGAAGTGGACTATAATTCTAATTTACTTTAAATGAACAGTAAGTCTGTTAAAATGACAAGCTCTATATATCAGCAAATGAACTCCGGGCTCGGTTCATGTGACTTGCTGAGACAAAAAAATCTCAAGACATCGCAGGCACGTATAACAATGGGTTCCCTTTCTAACGCTTGGCACAGGGCAAATGGGTTTGCTCCAAATGGGTTCGCGTCTTGTTTAGCCACGTCTTTGTGGCATATAAAAATCATGCCTGGAACACAGGAAGCGGCCGTGGGCAAGCGGCAGTGTGCTGTCGAGCAAAACCTGGACAACGGTTGTGATCATTCTTTTGAGGAAACTCTCTCTGTGGCTGTGAAGTAATCCATGCTCAGGACCACAGGGAGGAGCTGTGGTTCTGTTTGAGCTGCTGAAGACAGTGGGGAAAATATACTGTAGCAAGGAAAGAAGGAAAAAAATAAGGGGAGGGGGGGGAACTAATGGTAGAAGGAAAGGTAGAATTTTATAAGTTCCTGGATTTTATGACTGCACTGCAACATTGGAATGTCCACTCAATCTGTTGAGAAGTTAGCACGGCAAACATGCACCGGGCATATTAAATACAGGATGAAATGGTGCAGTGAATATTTATTAGCAAGAATATAGGTTCTCAAAAAACAGGAATAAAACAAGGTAACAGATGAAGGGGAAGAAGAGATTTAACGCCGAAATAAATATCAGGGGTGCAAAGGAAAAAAAAAAAAGGAGTAAAATATATATATATTGTGTTCAAACAAAGCTGTGAATTGGGCCCAGATTTAATGGTCCCCTAAGGAGAAGGAGGTCGGACAGCCTGTTGGAATTGAGATACTACTTTTAGTACACAGCTCCTGTAATGCTGTCAGCTTTATTTCCTCTGACAAATGTGAAATAAAATTTGTCAAAGTTAGGGCTTGGTAAGTTTGCTATTGAAAATTCAATTGGTAATAACTAGTATAGGCTGGGACTCTGGAGATTTTCTAAGAGAAAAAGGGATGTTTAAGATGCTCCAGGAACAGAGCAGGCTGTTA
>NW_028261391.1:67645578-67665578 GCF_051295495.1 Thamnophis sirtalis
GCGAACCAGTAGTGGTGACTGTGGGAAGCTCTGACCACCCACCCCGATGTAATGTATGACCTTCTGTGCATGCACAGAACGTGGCGCATGCAAGCGAAGCACGCATGTCAGGCATGAAATCCTCTTATCTTCATTACGGGTTCGGTAGCGGGAGCACTCGCGCATGCGCAGGTCAGCAATGACGTAGGTAGGTGGAACCTCACGCCGTTGGCACTACAGGTTCTTCCAGCAGAATACCACCTCTGGCACATGTGCGCGCACACACACACACACACACACACACACACACACGTGAACCGGTAGGAAAGGTAAGTGAATCCCACCACTGGACAGCTCCCTACACCAATCATATCTATGCCCCTGATGTAAAGCAAGGATGGGTTCTTCTAACGTCCTGGGCTGAAGGCCAGATTTGGTTTTTGGGAGGTGTCTTTAAAACCGCCTCCAAAAAATATGTGTTATAACACTAGGATAAAACTGATATTTCCATTTTGTTTACAATTCTAGATATTTCTATATATAGCTAATACTGTAATGTATAGTTAATACATTAATCTCCGGTTGCTTATTTAATGATATCCTTCAATTACTATATTAACATTTATAATATTCCAGCAACTCTGTAGACTTTATTAAAGGCACCTGGGAAACACCTGTTGCCCTGGGTTCTCAGACAATAAACTGAATTAATACCAAACTAGAGGGATATGGAGGCTCAGTGGCTAAGATGCTAAGCTTGTCGATCAGGAAGGTCGGCAGTTCAGCAGTTTGAATCCCTAGTGCGTGCAACTGAGTGAGCTCCCGTTACTTCTCCCAGCTTCTGCAAATCTAGCAGTCTGAAAGCACGTAAGAATAGCAATAGCAATAGCAGTTAGACTTATATACCGCTTCATAGGGCTTTCAGCCCTCTCTAAGCGGTTTACAGAGTCAGCATATCGCCCCCAACAACAATCCCGGTCCTCATTTTACCCACTTCGGAAGGATGGAAGGCTGAGTCAACCTTGAGCCGGTGAGATTTGAACAGCCGAACTGCAGAACTGCAGTCAGCTGAAGTAGCTTGCAGTGCTGCATTTAACCACTGTGCCACCTCGGCTCTATGATGTACCCTATGATAAAAATGCAAGTAGAAAAATAGGCACCACCTTTGGTGGGAAGGAGCAGTGTTCCATTCACCTTTGGTGTTTAGTCATGCCAGCCACATAACCACAGAAACGTCTTCGGACAGCGCTGGCTCTTCAGCATTGAAATGGAGATGACCACTGCCCCTTGGGAAAAACTAGCACACCTGTGCAAGGGAACTTTTACCTTTACCTAATACCAAACTGTTTGAGATTGTATGGGCTTATTGTTAATATATTGTATTGGAAATGCCAAAAAAAATTTCACTTGAGAAGAAATTCGATTTGATTTCTGCTTAGATAGCTAATTAACTACAGGAAACCTGATTCATACACTTAGATAAATGTATCCCTCAATGTTAATGGTCATATGCTCCTGCCCTTTTATGTAGCCATGGGTATTATGTTAATTAAAATGAGACAGCAATGCCTATCCACATATGTAAACCCAGCTACATCAGCAGTTGGTTGATGTTCCCTTCACTGGCTACCTCTCTGGCAGTTGAGGTTCTTACAACTTCAAAGGTCCTAGCTGGCATAGATTTTTCTGCCAAAATCTATTATGCAGAAATGAAGGAAAAATGGAGAAGTACAAGGATCAGATAGCAATAGCAATAGCAGTTAGACTTATATACCGCTTCATAGGGCTTTCAGCCCTCTCTAAGCGGTTTACAGAGAGTCAGCATATTGCCCCCAACAATCTGGGTCCTCATTTTACCCACCTCGGAAGGATGGAAGGCTGAGTCAACCCTGAGCCGGTGGGATTTGAACCGCTGAACTGCTGATCTAGCAGTAGCCTGCAGTGCTGCATTTAACCACTGCGCCATCTCATGCATTACTGGTATGAATTTCTGAATCAGAATAAAAGATAGTTTATGGGTCAATACTTAAGAAACAGAGCAAGTTACTAAATCCTACTCATGACAGAACTGAATCTCTTCTCTAGAATTCAATGGAAGTCCGAGTACAAAACTATTATAGACAAATCAGCTTGTTTCCCATATGTCATATATTCCTTCCCACAGGGTTCAACTAGAGCCCACGACTTCTCTTTTCTTTGATTATGAGAACAGGATGAAATGTCCCCATAATGAGATCTCATGCATTACTGGTATGAATTTCTGAATCAGAATTTCTGATTAAAATAATTTAAAAGAATCTCCAGATGGGATTTTGAAAATGAAATCAGTGCCCTTCAGTCAACCTCAGAGGTTACTCAGAAGGAATAATGGTCTTTGTAGTCATGCCTATGAGCCCTTTAGCGGTTCAGCAGTGAGTGGGTATATCATATTTTTCGGAGTATAAGACGCACCTTTCTCCCCCCAAAAAAGAGGGTGAAAATCTGGGTGCATCTTAAACACTGAATATGGCATTTTTGGCCTCCTGAAACCCCTTCACAGAAATGGACATGCAGAGGTTTTGTGAGTCCTGCAAAATGTTCCTGGAGGCTGAGGAGGGCAAAAACAAGCAAAAAATTGGCCGGTTTTTGCTTGTTTATGCCCAGCCCCCAGGAGCACTCTACAAGCCTCCTAAAGACTATGCATGCCCATTTTTTTGACAAAAATGTGCCTGTTTTAGCAAAAATGGTCTGGGTTTTTTTTGCTTGTTTTTGTCTCCCCCATCCCCCAGGAGCACTTTGCGGACCCCTCAAACTTTCTGCATGCCCCATTTTTCAAAAAAATTAGCAATAGCAATAGCAGTTAGACTTATATACCGCTTCATAGGGCTCTCAGCCCTCTCTAAGCGGTTTACAGAGTCAGCATATTGCCCCCAACAACAATCCGGGTCCTCATTTTACCCACCTCGGAAGGATGGAAGGCTGAGTCAACCCTGAGCCAGTGAGATTTGAACCACCGAACTGCAGAACTGCAGTCAGCTGAAGTAGCCTGCAGTGCTGCATTTAACCACTGCGCCACCTCGGCTCTTTTTGAGGCTTGCAGCGGTTGTGGGAGGTCTGCAGAGTGCAAAAACTTTTTTAAATCCACCTCTTCAAAATCTTGGTGCGTCTTATACTCCGGTGCATCTTATACTCTGAAGAATTTGGTAGTTCTTGGAAAAGATGGCGCTCCATGAAAACTTGTCATTGATCATGGTCTCTGCTTTTGTGGATTGAAGAACCATGTCTTCACTATTTAATAGGGACAAAGACAGAGGTGGTATTCTCCTGGATCGGACCAGTTCGCCCGAACCAGTAGCAGAAATCACGGGTGGGCCCACTCACCTGCGCTGGCTTTATTTCATCCTATTTAGGGATACTTTAAAAGCAAAGCACATGCACCAAAGGCTGGGCGGATACATGGACACATTTGCGAACCAGTAGGGAAGATAAGTGGAAACTACCCCTGGACAAAGATACCGTCTGCATCCTGTGCCTTATTTCTTCTGGTTCTTCTAATGAATCTTCTGACCAAAATACCCAATTTAACAGAGGAGGAAGGGAAAATATGGAATATTTTGCATCATAATTTAGGATGTCCTTTCTAACTTTGAAAATCCCTCTCAAATAGTCCACTCTATTGTACTCTCTGTTTCTTGGAGATTTTTTTTTTCTACAAAAGAAGCTTTATTATTAAAATTGTGGTTGCCACATTGCTTGTCCTGATTTTCCACACTACAGAAGCAATCACCGCCTCTGATTTTGCACAATGGAACTAATTAAAGATATATGTCACAGTCACATGTAAACCAAGGCATCCTAGTTTTTGACTCTACTACTTCTTTGAATTATGAGTTAGGCCAATACTAAAGAGTTGCTCTCTTCTAACAGCTGTGATTGAAATTGGAGTGGTTGCCTATCAATCTAAATGGAACAAAAGAAGGAGAGATAATGTTCTGATTTAGACAGGTATCTTAATAGGTCAACAATTATATTATCTTCCTGACTATAACGGTGAGGTTTTGTCGGGTTATAAATAGTACAACTCTATCTTACTACACCAGTCTTATAATACATCAGTGTAGTGATTTATTTAGCACAGTTTTGTCTACAGTAGCTATTATTCTCTGGATGTGTTGGATTCTAGAATTCCCAGGACACCAGGCTGGGCTCTCCAATTGCATTAACAGCAGTTGTTCATGCATTCACCAGGAACCTGAACCTCTCTTGATGGCACCTAACTAATTTCATGGCCTTATTCAAAAATACCAGGGACTTAGTCTGCAATCTCCATGTACAGTTCTACTACAGCAAACAAATATTTTTTTTAAAAAAAAATCAATAGTATAGCTAAGAAACAAGAAAAAAACTTATTAGCGGCCTGTGTTATATATAAGAAGAGTGTTTCTGTTTGCTCAAAAAGGCAAACACCATTACACACCTGTATTTTGCATTGACTTTGTGTATGTGAATTTGTGGACCTTTGTATTCTTATGTGTCTAAGGATTCAAATCAAACTGATAATTATATGCAGTATCTCAAGCTACTCTGTACGGATGTATCTCCCCTTCGGGTGCCAGAGTTGACCTGAAATCCCAAACATATAGTAGTTGAATTGGGAGGCTGTACATAATTAGGAAATTTATTGATATTTTGAAATGCTTTTTAGGGTGACACTTGGGATCTGATTACAGCATATAGCAATAGCAGTTAGACTTATATACCGCTTCATAGGGCTTTCAGCCCTCTCTAAGCGGTTTACAGAGTCAGCATATCGCCCCCACAGTCTGGGTCCTCATTTCACCCACCTCGGAAGGATGGAAAGCTGAGTCAACCTTGAGCCGGTGAGATTTGAACTGCCGAACTGCAGATAGCAGTCAGCTGAAGTGGCCTGCAGTACTGCACCCTAACCACTGCGCCACCTTGGCTCTGTCATATGCTTCGTGGAAGAAGAAGAAATCATCAGTAATTTGTGGGGAAACATTAGGGAACTTTTAAATCATGCTTCAGAACTTTATAAAGCTTTTATATGTGCTACATTGAAATTTTGTCATTTGAATGCCCTGGATAATGGTTTCTCGTGAAATCAATTAGCTGAACTGCAATTTTTAGAAATGTGAAATATTTTACAGGAGTTCAGACAGCTTCCCTTCATTCCTTTACATGTGACTGGGATGCATGAGCTAGCCACGACCCACAACAGATGCACAAGCCACATGTGTGACAGCTGTGCAGAACAGATACATTTATGGCAGTACATAAATAGGGCTCTTCACAAGGCCAGCATGTGCACGAGCTTTGAGGTGCCTTGTTCATATTTGCATCTTGGCATATTTGGGTATTTAGCAAAACTTTGCAAACCTTTCCCCACCAATGTTCCTGTATAAAAGGAGTTTTATAACCCATTGGTGCCCTGGCTTGAATTATCAGCACAGTTCATTCTTGAGTCAATAAATCCTTGAAAAGACATCTTTCTGCAGCTCCATTTTCATCTCCGTTTTCTTCTTTACATGAATTATCAGTAATAATGGCATATTTATGGGGAGATTCTAAAGATGACCTGAAGATTGAACCACAAACGCAGTAGTCATCCTTACCTTTCACAGAGGCACTGAGTTTTATAAATAGGAGCATGATAGTGTAGAATAATCATATCAAGGACCAGTGGTGGGTTTCAAAAAAGTTTGGAACCTCTTCTGTAGGTGTGGCCTGCTTTCCGGGTCCACTGGTGGAACCTCTTCTAACCGGTTTGGTAGATTTGACGAACCGGCTCTACCGAATAGGTGCGAACTGGTAGGAACCCACCTCTGTCCTCTTCTCTCCCCCATCATGTCCCCCACTACTGGTCCATGGGCAGGAAAGTTTGGGGACCATTGTCCAAGGACATTTCCAAGTATCATTACACAGCTACATGCAACTCCTAAAGTAACATCTTCAATACTTTAGGAGCAATGCAAGAAAAGCCTTTTCCAAAATTGTGAGGTAAATGGGCCTTCAAATAAACCTTCAAAATCACGGCATCACTGAGAAGGAATATTTGCTGACATTGTGCCCTGACATTCACAAGAAATATCAGATCTATGTGTCTAAGACTCTCAAAAACTGTAACTTCCTCTTTCTTAACCCCAACATACGGCAACCAACTTAGTTATAGTTTATCTGAGAATACTGTGGTACCATAGAGGTTCTTCACGTTCAAATGTCCTTTTCCATCCATCTCAACATACAATCTGTCTTGGTCTTTAAAGAAGATAAGAGAAACTTTGGATAAGTTTCTCAGATTTTCTAAATACTTTGTTTCAATTATTTGGTTGTCATTGAACTTTAAATGGAGGAAGCTCACCCAAGGCACCTTTTTGAAATCAATCAGTCCCATTCTGATTCAGCAGCATTTCCTGTTATGGCAGAAAGATTAAGTAATTCTCAGTAGTATTTCTCACTCTTCCATACAAGTTCCCTGTAGTTATGCCTTTAGCTGTTTAGGGTTTTAAAGGTTAATTGTGCCTAGAAAGCAACTGATAATCATTGCGGATCTTTCAACAGGATCTTAATATAAACTCAACATCACTCACTAGTTATTGTCATGGCTATCACATCTTACATCAGTTGAACCTTTTACTAGTAGAGCACACTGCAGTAGTCTCACTGATGCAAATGTGGCATCGATAAAGTTGACTGACTCAAGTGCACTCACAATTCTGTAGCGCAAGCTGTTCCGTTGACTAATTATTTTAACTGTCAGGAAATTACTCCTCAGTTCCAGGTTGCATCTTCCTCTGACAAGCTTCCAACCGTTGCGTCTTCTCCTGTCTTTAGGTCAGAGGTGTCAAACTCTGTCAGCTGTGACCAGGGGGGCATTTGCCCAGGTTCGCCTGGTGCACCAGTTGCGCCCCTACCTGAAGGTAATTTAAGATGGTTCTGACAAGTGTCGTCGGCATCTTCATATCCGGTCACATGGGCGGCAAGCCACTCCCATCCGGTCACATGGGCGGCAAGCCACTCCCACAAAGAAGGCCACACCCACAAAGTAGGTTCGAACAGTTTTTGAAACCCACCACTGCTCTGGATCCTGTATTTATTTGGCCACCTCTCCCTCCCTCTCTCCCTCTCTCCCTCTCTCCCTCCCTCTCTCTCTCTCTCCGTCCCTCCCTCCCTCCCTTCCTCTATATTTGTGTGGGTGTTGCTAGTTTTTTTTCTTTACAAACCTTTAAGTAATACTGTTTTCTCTCCTCCCCACTTAAGCAAAATACATAAGAAAACAGCTTTTCTTCTTGTTTCTTAGGTACAGAGCATAGGTGGAACTTATGTTTGTGGAGACACACACATTACAGAATTGGAAAAAAAATACTACTTCTTCTTAAATGCAAGTGTTTACAGATTGGCAGTCTTGAAAAAAATGTCATTATGATTGGAACGAGCCTTGTTAGAATATATGAAGCCACACAGTATAAAACCCGTCAACTTTACAAATTGCCAGGCACAGCCTAAGAATTCACTAGGTTTTCTGTTACATTTGTTAGAAAAGGGGAGAGAGGGAGGTAAACTCATGAATGGTAGCAAAGGGATTAAAAATGAGGCAGGCTTCATGTTATATGTGCAAATGATCTGGAAATAGTTGTTTTCCTTGGATGATTCTGAGGAAGTGAAATCATCTTAGTGTGCCTGTTGGGATATTAGTTCTGCATTTATCAGGCCAGATTTTGGCTCTAATTCTGGTGAAATTAGGCAGTCATGTCAAGCTGATTTTCAAGATCCCCACTTCCCAATAGACTCTTCCCAATATCTTCCACAAAATCTCAGCCTTTCTAAAGATTTGAAACTTTGAACTTAGAAATGGGTTGTGGGTGGGAGACCACGGTTCGGACAAGAGTTACGATCAGAATGTTGGTAGTTATAATTTAAGGTTGCCTTGGCTCCTTCTCCTGCAGAATGAAACCGGTGGGGGAAATGGAAGTGTAAATAGGAAATCCCATCTCAAAATTTATTACCTATTTCCTCCAAGAATGTGGCATAGTTCCTTTCTCACTTGCAATTCTTTAAACAAAAGCAACAAAAAAAGGAAGTAGAGGAGAAAAAAAAGTCTTGTGATAGATATCCTTCAGACACTGCCTGCTAAGAAGCTGTTATTGTAGTATTTGCCACTACCAAGACAACATACATGGTTTACCTTAAGCATTACATTTTACTGCTAAGGTTTTTACTCCCTTTGAAAAATAGTATTGAAGTAATCCTGTTTTGATTAAAGGATTGTTGTCTCCTATGTAGTGTCTTAACACAATGCAATATACTTTTGGGATGGAGGGGGATTGATTTCTTATCATCATCATCAACAACAACAACAACAATGAAACCTCATCAGTTCAAAACTGGTTTTAGCAATAGCAATAGCAGTTAGACTTATATACCGCTTCATAGGGCTTTCAGCCCTCTCTAAGCGGTTTAGAGAGTCAGCATATTGCCCCCAACAACAATCCGGGTCCTCATTTTACCCACCTCAGAAGGATGGAAGGCTGAGTCAACCCTGAGCCGGTGAGATTTGAACCGCCGAACTGCCGAACTAGCAGTCAGCTGAAATGGCCTGCAGTACTGCACTCTACTCACTGCGCCACCTTGGCTCATAAAAGCCCTCCTGTTTGGAACCTTTAAAAGTATGCCTTAAATTATTATTAGAAAAATAAATATTCTAAATTTCCCCATATTTTATTTCAAACTCCAGCAAATGATTCCAGATGCAAGGAGGAATTGCAATCATTGGAATTCTCAGCCAGAATTTCCAGACAGTCATAAGCCATTTTAGCTAAGAATTCTGGCTGTTGCCGTTGTCATACATCTGGAGGACATCAACGTGGAGATGGTTGGGATAGATTATATATAATAGCCCAGGTCTACACGTTGAGCTGTAATAACTATTGGATACTAAACTATGACTATTATAAAGTGTTCTTTCTAAACTAGTAACAAAAATATGAATCTCATGAGACAAATTTTATGCCCAGAATGCAGCTCTTGGTTCACGTGAACTTCTAATGTTAATATGAATTTTTGTTATTGGCTAAAGGACTCATTTATGCCACAAATGTCTTTTAATTTTCTACGCCATATAAGCAAAAGTTATTTATTTACATTGCTTGAGGGTGCTATGTGTAGTTCAGTCTTGTGTCTGAAACTGGCTTCAGCATTTTAGACTACAATTTATTTTTGCAGAAGGAAAGAGCCAAGGTGGCGCAGTGGTTAAATGCAGCACTGCAGGCTACTGCTAGATCAGCAGGTCAGCGGTTCAAATCTCACTGGCTCAGGGTTGACTCAGCCTTCCATCCTTCCGAGGTGGGTAAAATGAGGACCCAGATTGTTGGGGGCAATATGCTGACTCTCTGTAAACCGCTTAGAGAGGCCTGAAAGGCCTATGAAGCGGTATATAAGTCTACTGCTATTGCTATATTGCTATTGCTATTATCTTTCTGGCATTCAAAGCACACGTAGACATAACATTAAACAGGCCATTTTCATTAGTTAAAATCGGATCCAAAGACTATTGTAGTCTGGATCAAGTGTCAACGTTTCATCCCAAACCACAACCTCAGTGAAAATTGCCTAGCCAAGCTATTTTTAGCCCAGGGAAGAAAATTCTCACTTGGAAATCAATGGGAATTTCTTAGACAACCAAAAACCATATTTAAAAGCATATTTCCATCCCCGTGATGGAGAATGAACAATATCCATAACAAACATGGAGGTCACGATATCTCCCTTTTCTTTCATATGGAATATAGCTTAATGGATTTTTATACTTAATAACAGTAACACAGTTGGAAGTGACCTTGGAGATCAATTCGTCCAGTGTTTCTCAACCTTGGCAACTTGAAGTCCTGTGGACTTCAACTCCCAGAATTCCCCAGCCAGCTATGCTGGCTGGGGGATTCTGAGAGTTGAAGTCCACAGGACTTCAAGTTGTCAAGGTTGAGAAACACTGAATTAGTCCAACTCCCTGTTCTCTGTCCATGGCATTAAAAGAAGCCCTTCAATTTGTTGTTTCAAAAATTACCACTCTCTACCAAGACCTTCTTTTTCTTAAGATATCTTCTTTTTCTTAAGCTACCAATATCTTGTTTTTTTTTCATATGGAATATGGCTTGGTGGATTTTTGTACTTAGTAACAGTAACAGAGTTGGAAGAGATCTTAGAGACTTCTAGTCAACCCCCTGCTCTTGCAGGAAACCAGAGGTGGGTTCCTACCAGTTCGCACCTATTCGGTAGAACCGGTTCGTCAAATCTTCCGAACCGGTTAGAAGAGGTTCCACCAGTGGACCCGGAAAGCAGGCCACACCTACAGAAGAGGCTCCCAAATTTTTTGAAACCCACCACTGGTCCTTGGATATGATTATTCTACACTATCATGCTCATATTTATAAAACTCAGGGCCTCTGTGAAAGGTAAGGATGACTACTGTGTTTGTGGTGCAATCAGAACATTGCGTGTGTTGAAGTTGTTTTAACACAAACCAAAGATGCCTTTTAAAAAACAAGTTTACATCCTATTCTTATGCATGCCAGTGCTGTGTGTGAGATAATTTAAGGTGGTTCTGACAAGTGTCGTCAACATCTTCATATCCGGTCACATGGGCGGCAAGCCACTCTCATCCGGTCACATGGGCGGCAAGCCACTCCCATAAAGGAGGCCACACCCACAGAGTAGGTTCGAACAATTTTTGAAACCCACCACTGAGGAAACCTATAATATTTCTAATAGATCGTTGTCCAGTCTCTTCTTAAAAGTCTCTAGTGGGGGGGCACTCCACAATTTCTGAAGGCAATTTATTGCACTGCTTAATTGTTCTCACTGTTAGGAATTTTCTCCTTAGTTCTTGTTGCTCTCATTGGTTGGTTTCCATCCATTATTTCTTGTCCTGTTCACAGGTGCTTTGGTAGGGCAAGAAACAATGGATGGAAATTATCCAAGGAGAACTAAGAAATGAGAACAATTAACTGGTGGAACAAATTGCCTTTAGCAATTATGTATTGCTATATCCACTAAGGTAGAGCCGAGGTTTCGCAGTGGTTAGAGTGCTGTACTGCAGGCCACTTCAGCTGACTGTTATCTGCAGTTCAGCGGTTCAAATCTCACCGGCTCAAGGTTGACTCAGCCTTCCATCCTTCCGAGGTGGGTGAAATGAGGACTCAGACTGTGGGGGCGATATGCTGACTCTGTAAACTGCTTAGAGGGGGCTGAAAGTCCTATGAAGCGGTATATAAGTCTAACTGCTATTGCTATTGCTAATCTCACCGGCTCAAAGGTTGACTCAGCCTTCCATCCTTCCGAGGTGGGTGAAATGAGGACTCAGACTGTGGGGGCGATATGCTGACTCTGTAAACCGCTTAGAGAGGGCTGAAAGCCCTATGAAGCGATATATAAGTCTAACTGCTATTGCTATTGCTATTGCTACCACTGTAGTTGCTACACTTTATGTATCTGTCCAAAGGCCAAGGGGTACACAAATTATTGCTATAGATTTTCCCAATCTGACACCTCCATATATTCCAGATTGCAACTACAAGAGTTTTCTAACCGGGGCAGGAAATGAAGTCCAGCACATTTAACAAGGGACAGCCTAGACCAGCCTTTCTCAACTGGGGTTGCTTGGTTCCTTAGGGTCATGTGAGAGATCTCTAGGTGTTTCGTGAAAGATGTGACGGAGGGAGGAATCACTTTTTGTACTTTTCATTCTGCATAATACTGGTATAGTGGTGAGATGTTTGTGCACTGTGACGTATTGCCAGTGTTTTTGCTGTTGTAAATATTACAAGGTGTGGGTTGCATAAGTTAGAAGTACACTGCGTTGTGGTATTTTCATATTTTAATGATTTCCATCCTTGAGACTTGAAAATGATTTCAAGGCTTCCTTCAGGTTAAAAGGATTGAGAAAGGCTGCTGTAGAGAATGCTAAAGAGGGAAATAATTGGACTTCCTTGTAGAAAGCTGCCTACTGAAAGGCTGGAAGTTAAATTTTGGACTCTCACTCCCAGGCAATGAAGTTATAATAAATGCTTGTTGGCTTACTTATTTATTTACCATTTTTCTATTCCACCACAATCCAGAATCTCTGGGCAGCACACATAAATTATAAAAACCAAGTAACTCACCCACAGTAACAAGTATAATAACCGAAAGACATCACCAAGCAAACGTACAGTAACAATTATAAAAAGAGAAAATGAAGATGCCACAATTTGCTCAGGAGAAGTCTGCCTGGGACATCTCCATATTTAGACATTTACATCAATAAGGACAGAGCTAACCCGGTTTCAACCACAAGGCTATTTCATTGCCTCAAAGCTGCCACAGAAAAGCTTCTTGCTTCATCCCTGAGACTCCTCCAAAAAAAAAATGTAAGGTCAAAAAGAGTTTCTGTTTGCTTGATTTAATTGTTTGGGCCAGTACGGATTGGCGTAGAAATCAGAGTATACCAGCACAAGAATGTTGGAGTTGTCATTCTAGTCATGACTAAATTATTTTGTACCAGCTGGCCAGTCTTGAACATGTTTACCCAGGCATCAGTCCTGCTATGTTTAGGGACTTACTCCTACTTAGAAGTGCATTAGATTGTGCTCTGAGAGATGCCAAGCTATTGTGGCTAGATCCTAAGCTAAATTAGGAATTTATGAAAGTAAATACGTCCCATCTTCTCCGCTCTCTTCTTAGCTTGGAGTGCCTGGGATTCTGACCAATGTAGTACAAGTTGCATGAAGCAACCAGTGAAGGACCAGACCTCAAAGCACCTGAAAGCAAGACTTTAATGGAAACTAATCAAGGAGAGATCCAACCTAGAACTAAAGAGGAATTTTAAGACAGTTAGAACAATTAAGCAGTGGAACAACTTGCCTCCAGAAGTTGTGGGTGTTCCAACTCTGGAGGTTTTAAAGAAAAGATTAGTCAACCATTTATCTGAAATGGTGTACTGTTACCTACCTGAGTGTGGGATAGAACTAGAAAGTCTCCAAGGTCCCTTCCAACTTTGTTACTCTGTTCTTCTTACTTATCTTTCAGACAGAACATCAGAATAACTAAAACTCAGAAATAAAAAGGCCTAATTCCTCTTATGTGCTTTAACATCCTTCACTAGTTTTAGAAATGTATCTTGTGGATACTTAAAAACAGAATGGTTGACTAGAATTAAAAATGAAATCAATTTGACATCTGTTTCTATTTATTCATTATTTGCTGCCTCTCAGTTTATTCTTATAATAAATAATTGTTTGAGACAAGAAATATATTAGGACACCATTTTTAGGGGGGGGGGGGCTGAAAAAAATAAAGTGGGGTAAAATAAACTTCTTAGCTTCTTCATTCTTTTACTTTGTGGAAGGGAAGGACTGGAAAAAATGGGAATACACATGAGAGAAAGGAATGTGTGTATGTACAGGTGTGCAAGGGGAGTTTGTATAGACTTGATGAATGGATATCTAACATTAATATTTATTGGTGCAATTTGTTTCAGTTTCAGGTCTATTTAATTCTTTAAAAACCACTGTTTATACCCCTCAGTTATTCTTGTTAGGTATAACTTCTGATTGTACTTTCATAGAGACTAACTTGATTTTGTACTTACGGTAATAACCGCAGCTAGACTCTTGGTGGCGCAATACTGGAAGAAGGAAGATTTGCCTACTATTCAAGAATGGACATTAAAAGTCACAAACTTAGCAGAGATGGCTAAAATATCAGCATATCTTAAGGATCATTCAGATGAGAAATATAAGCTGGAGTGGAGAAGATGGATTGACTATATTCAAAATAAATTACGGGACTAAGAAATTCCAGACAGTTTATGACTGAAAAAACAAGGAATGATATAATCTGTTTATAGTTAGCTTATCAAAAGAGGAGTTAAAGCGCAAATGAAAGATGAAGCTAAGTTTCTTTTAGTTTATTTTAGAATATGATTGGTTTTTTTTTATCGTTCAAAAGTTTTATTTCTTTTCAAACAAACATTTCATCATTCCTCAATCAGTAAGACATCGGAGTACAATTTTTTGTGTATCAAAATAGTTCTAGTTTACCACCAAATTCTTGTCTAGCCTAATGTATGCCCCTCCCTCCCTTCCCCCTCCCCCCCAACCCCCCTCCTCCTTCCTCCTCCACGACTTCCCGGAACCCGTACACAGTATGGATTTTTAACAAACACAGTCTAAAATCTATTGAGAAAAAAGAAATAAAGAAATTAATGACATCTCTACATTGATCTTAGCTTCTTCTTGCTGAGCTAACTTTAAACAATTTAAATCATTTCTGATCTTAAGCATAGGCTAACTGGAGTTTCTTGGTCCCGTATTTATTTTGTATATAGAATATGATTGTAAAAGATTTATACCCTGTATTTGCTCTGGGAAGTTGTTGGGGGAGGTTGGGGGAAGAGATGGGCTTGGGTGGGGAGGGTGGGGGAGGGAGGTAAATATTTGTAAAAGCTTTTTAAAATTTTCAATTTAAAAAAAAACCTGTTTATCACTTCATTTATTCCATTCCATTCTTTTCATTCATTTCTCATGGTGTGTTTATGGCCAGCCTACTTAGCACATGAGATTAAGTTTGGTGTAGTGGTTGAAGGAAGCAGGCTAGAATTCAAGAGACAATCTAAAACACGGATGTCAAACTCACTGTGACATGTTGCCGTTACGGGACGTTTTGTGACTTTTTTTCCATTTGCAGATCTGGGGTGGGCATGGCCTTTGTGTGATGCATCCATCCCGCACGTGACCCGACAAAAGGGCGAACAACAAAACCGTGCCTGACTAAACCACGTCGCTAAAACTGCGACGTCATCAACGCGCTGACAACAGCGCGGGGGCAACAGTGTGGAGAACAGAAGGGCGCTTTACAACAGCGCGTCAACCGAAAGCCGATTTAACTTAAGGTAAGGCTTAGGTTTAGGGTTAGGTTTAGGGTTAGGTTTAGGGTTAGGTTTAGGGTTAGGTTTAGGGTTAGGTTTAGGGTTAGGTTTAGGGTTAGGTTTAGGGTTAGGTTTAGGGTTAGGTTTAGGGTTAGGTTTAGGGTTAGGTTTAGGGTTAGGTTTAGGGTTAGGTTTAGGGTTAGGTTTAGCGTTAGGGTTAGCGTTATGTTTAGGGTTAGGGTTAGTGTCACGTTTAGGGTTAGGTTTAGGGTTAGGGTTAGTTTTACAGCGCGCTTCTGTCGCCGCGCTGTTGTCGGCGCGATTCAGCGCTCATTCGTCGGAGCACTTTAGAACACGCGGTTTTGTCACCGCGGTTTAGTCGGGCGCGGTTTTGTCATTCGCCCTTTTGTCGGTGAACCCATCCCGCAGGCCTCCAGTTTGACACCCCCGACTAAAAGAATTGAAGCATTTATTGTGATTGAGCATTAAGTAACTTAAATAATCTTATAATTTTTTTCCTTCCTCCCTTTTCCTTCTGTCTTTGCATTATGACTATTTCTTTATCCTGTTCCAGTCCACTTATCGGAATATGACAACTCTTGCTTTTGTCAAGTCAAGCAATTGTGTCTGCTTTCTTGCAAAACCCTCCCCCCACCCCCCAAAAAAACCCTTAAGTGCACAGGTGAATATTTGGTGTGCATTCCTCAGGCATGACTTAGTAGCTAGATCTCAGGGCTTCCTTCCCACTGCTGGATCATAATCTTTCTGTGCTGGATATAGAAATTGCTACACATTCTATCGCAGATGGCACGCCACAGAGCTGTTGGAAGTGAATGAAAGCACTTTCCCTCTGTTGGGTCTCTGTTGCCAGTACGGGAACATTGTGGCCAGCAGCAGCTCCTGCTGCTCTCACTGGTGCCAGCAAAAGAGGGTTGGGATAGATTAGCTAGTATGCTATACGGTGTGTGATTTAATGATCTCCTATGACCCTCAAATACTGGAATTAAATAAGGTAGGTATAGTTTTGTTGCCATTGGTTAAAATCACTGGAATGTCTTTTTCATGCCATCTAACATTCACAGGCCATTTCATTGTGCGAGACTTTCTGACGTTCGCGCGCCCTTCCAAAGAGTGATCATTGGTCAGGAGAATTGCGCAGCAGGTGTCCCAATGAAGTGAGAGAAATGCTGAATCGAACTTGTAGTTTTATATAAATAAATATATATTTACATTATGTACATTATATCACAAGAGATGTGATGGCTCAGTGGCTAAGACGCTGAACTTGTTTATCAGAAAGGTCGGCAGTTCGGCGGTTCGCATCCCTAGCGCTGCGTAACGCAGTGAGCTCCCGTTACTTGTCCCAGCTTCTGCCAACCTAGCAGTTCGAAAGCACGTAAGAAATGAAAGTAGAAAAATAGAAACCATCTTTGGTTGGAAGGTAACAGTGTTCCGTGCGCCTTCGGCATTTAGTCATGCTGGCCACATGACCATGGAGACGTCTTCGGACAGTGCTGGCTCTTTGGCTTTGAAACAGAGATGAGCACCACCCCCTAGAGTCGGGACCAACTAGCACATATGTGTGAAGAGAATCTTTACCTTTATCTTATACTAGATAACAAACAGGAGCATCATCAGGTAAATCATGAGGTAAATCACAGATAATAAAGCGTACACAGAAGAAAAAAAGGCGGGAAACAAGGAGACTTTCCTTTAAACCCACAGCAACCAATCACAGCTTATATTGCCTCATGCAGGAGTTAGCACTCGTCAACCAATCAGCTTTAACTATGTGTGTTCCAGAGGTGGGTTCCTACCAGTTCGCACCTATTCGGTAGAACTGGTTCGTCAAATCTATCGAACCGGTTAGAAGAGGTTCCACCAATGGACCCGGAAAGCAGGCCACACCTACAGAAGAGGTTCCAACCTTTTTTGAAACCCACCACTGGTCCTTGGATATGATTATTCTACACTATCATGCTCATATTTATAAAACTCAGTGCCTCTCTGAAAGGTAAGGATGACTACTGCGTTTGTGGTGCAATCAGAACATTGCGTGTGTTGAAGTTGTTTTAACGCAAACCAAAGATGCCTTTTCAAAAACAAGTTTACATCATATTCTTATGCATGCCAGTGCTGTGTGTGAGGTAATTTAAGGTGGTTCTGACAAGTGTCGTCGGCATCTTCATATCCGGTCACATGGGCGGCAAGCCACTCCCATCTGGTCACATGGGGCAGCAAGCCCCTCCCACAAAGGAGGCCACACCCACAGAGTAGGTTCAAACAATTTTTGAAACCCACCACTGATGTGTTTATTGTACAATCCCACTGCTCCAGCTACTAAATTTAAATATATCTTAACATCATTTTGCTTCATTTGTTAGATTGAACTAAACAGCAGAAGTGATATGGGACTCTGATGGACTGGAATGGGATAATTCTTTCTACCAAAACTAAGATTTATTGAATTTAGCTGTTCCAGCTATCTTTACACATAGCACAACAGAGTATCCCATTATAAGTTCAGTGATTAAATCCAAAGGCTATTAGGGATTATAAGCAAATATGTTTAATGGGAAATCAGATAACTTGGAATTCAATAAAAACATATTAGTAGAAAATATTGATAAAACCTTTCATATAGCATGGGGAAAGGATAGTTGCATTTTGATTGGACTTCAGTTGATTTCCAAAACTGGATTATAAAGTCAGGAGATGAGTAAGCGTCGACTGTCTAAATATTATCTAAAACAAAAGGGAATAAGGTAATTAATAAATGGGACCGATTCTCCATCTGAAAAGAAAGCTGCTTTTGAAATATTAAACTCCTATAAACCAAATTCCTGTTTTTTTAACAGAGAAGGCCATCTGGGATTTAGAAAAATGCTATCTGTCACTGGGCCTTTAGATGAATAAAGGTGTTTCCTTCTTCATATTTTGCTAATTCTCAATGGAAGTTTAGGGCTCCTTTAGAATGCATGTTAGCAATGTTAAACTGGCCACATCATAATTGTCACAGGATATCTGAATAAAAGGTATTGCTTAAAATTATGTTGACTGATACAGGTAGTTCTCAAGTTACAGCCTTTGGTTTAATGATTGATCAAAGCAGTGGTGGGTTTCGAAAATTGTTCGAACCTATTCTGTGGGTGTGGCCTCCTTTGTGGGAGTGGCTTGCCATCCATGTGACCGGATGGGAGTGGCTTGCTGCCCATGTGACCAGATATGAAGATGCCGACGACACTTGTCAGAACCACCTTAAATTACCTCACACACAGCACTGGCATGCATAAGAATAGGATGTAAACTTGTTTTTTAAAAGGCATCTTTGGTTTGCGTTAAAACAACTTCAACAACACGCAATGTTCGGATTGCACCACAAACGCAGTAGTCATCCTTACCTTTCACAGAGGCACTTATGAGTTTTATAAATATGAGCATGATAGTGTAGAATAATCATATCCAAGGACCAGTGGTGGGTTTCAAAAAATTTTGGAACCTCTTCTGTAGGTGTGGCCTGCTTTCCGGGTCCACTGGTGGAACCTCTTCTAACCGGTTTGGTAGATTTGACGAACCGGTTCTACCGAATAGGTGCGAACTGTTTGGAACCCATCTCTGGATCAAAGTTACAATAGTGCTGAAAAAAATATCTTACAATCAGTCTTCACATTCATGAACATTGCAGCATTGCCACAGTTACATCATCAAAATTCAGGTGATCGGCAATCATCATATATTTATAATGATTGGAGTCACCAGGATATTGTCATTTGTGACCTCCCCAGAGAGCTTCCAACAAGCCAATTCAATGGAAGAAGCCGAATTTACTTAACAACCACGGCAAAAAGATTCATAAAATTGGATGCAACTCACTTAACAACTATATTGCTTATCAACACAAGCTCGAGCCCCTAATACAGTCATAAATCAGAAGCTAACTGTATGTGAATCAATGTGTATGCAGTATTCTTACAGGGGAGATTCAACAATTATATTAATGCCTGATATATTATTATATTAATGCCGGATATCTTCGAGATCGTCTTCTGCCGCTTACCTTCCTAAGACCGATAAGATCACACAGGATGGGCCTTCTCCAGGTGCCATCAGCTGGACAATGCCGGCTGGCGACGCCTTGGAGTAGGGCCTTCTCTGTTGCCGCTCCGGCCCTATGGAACGAGCTACCCCCAGAGATCCAGACCCTACCCACTCTCATGGCCTTCCGAAAAGCTATTAAGACCTGGCTATTCCGGCAGGCCTGGGGCTGTTGACCTCTGGATTGAGGTCCAGCCCTGTTTAGATTGGGTGCATGTTGTGTCTTTTTAAATTTGTCGTGTTTTTATCTGTTTTTAATTTCTCTTAATTTCTGTTTCTGTAAGCCGCCTGGAGTCGTCCGGGATTGGGCGGCCTATAAATTTAATAAACAGTTAAACAGTTTGAGTCTGTCCATCTTTCCATAGATGTTTTTCATAGAAGGCTAACGTTAAGAAACCTGGGACAGGAGAAGTATTAGGGCACAAAGATTTTTAGGAAAGGGAATGCTTATACAGAACTACATCTCAATCCTTCACTGTTTGTTACTTTTCTAATGCCTTTTTTGAAATAAAGAACTATAGTAGGCAGAACTGATCTATTTTGTTATGGCAGTTGGTGAAGTCATTAACTGTTCCCTTTGTCATATAATCCCAACAATATCATTCTTCCTACAGTTTTGCCAATAGTAGCTTTCCAGGAAAATAGCAGCTGTTTTAAGGATTTTTCTTTCAAATACAGTACAAGGGAAGCCCTCGGCTCCCAGCTTGACTCTACTCTAGTTCTTCCTCCTTGTATTGTACCAAACTTGCTGCCTCATCTATAGAACAGAAGCCACACACTTCAGTGAACATGTACTTCCTACAGTTCCCCCACAGATTCTATTTCAAGCCATTGGGTTTTATTCTACATTCGTTAACAGAAAACAAAAGTAAATAGAAAAGGTAGCATTTCATTGCCAGCGGCATATCAATGGTGGGTTTCAAAAATTGCTCGAACCTACTCTGTGGGTGTGGCCCCCTTTGTGGGAGTGGCTTGCCGCCCGTGTGACCGGATGGGAGTGGCTTGCCGCCCATGTGACCAGATATGAAGA